>NC_043957.1:14680536-14761164 GCF_902148855.1 Sphaeramia orbicularis | reverse complement strand
ATCTAGCAGCTGTTATCTGACCTGGCTCGCTCAGGCCAGGCACAGGACAGGAGCTGCAAATAAAAGGTGTTTTTTGTCTGATTATCCTTCTTTGGTGAGGATGGGAGAGGTGACAGATCCATAGGAATGAATACAATTCATGGTAAGCCAATCCAGGCCAGAGTTCAGGTAGATGGGTGTTGTTACAAACCTCAACACATATAGCCACCTAGGAGAACTAGATACAACAATGGCAAGTAGGGAACGGTCTGTCGAGTTAAAAAGTGGCGTTTTCAGGATGGAAGTACAGGCACTACTTGAACATCATTGGTGTAAAAGGTAAAAACATACATGTGAAGTGTACATTACATAGTTGATACCTTCACCAACTCACAAAACACATCTCGAGGTTTTGTTCATGTGTGATGAAGAATGGATACAGACTGACAGGCGGATCGGGAAGTGTCTGCAGTAATGTGGATACTTGTACCGGTCTCTTGTGTTGAAGAAGGAGCTGAGCCAAAAGGCAAAGCTCTCAATTTACTGCTCGACCTACATTCCCACTGTCTCCTATGATCATGAGCTGTGGGTAGTGACTGGAAGGATAAGATCACAGATGCAAGCAGTAGAAATGGCATTCTTTGCAGGGTGGCTTCGTTCTCCACTAGAGATAGGGTGAGGAGTTTGGCCATGTGGGAGAGATTCTGAGTAGAACAACTGCTCCTCCACATCGAGAGAAGCCAGTTAATGTGACTGGGGCATCTGGTCGGAATGCCTCCTGGACGCCTCCCTAGTGAGGTGTTCCAGGCATGCCCAACTGGGAGGAGACCCCAGACCCAGGACACGCTGGAGGTGACCTGGATAAGTGGGAGAAAATGGATGGATGGTGGACGGATGGATGGATGGATGGATGGATGGATGGATGGATGGATGGATGGATGGATGGATGGATGGATGGATGGATGGATGGATTATCCATGGAAATCATCTGTAAGACATGCTGCTTGTTATCTGACTTCTTGAAGCTCACTCACTAAAAAATTCAATGTGTGATGAAACATTTTGCATCAAGATAGTTCATTTCTTTGTAAATTAATGTATTGCTTGTAATGAAATAGTTTATAAATTTATTATAGATATAACTTGGATTCAAAATATTTCATTGATCTTTGAAAAACAGTCAGATATAAATATATAACAGATTAAATGCATTGTTCTGTCAAGTGAAGCTGTGATTGATGTTTGTCATGATCTTTGGAGGTTTAACACTATCATCAACAGAAATGTCTCTTCTCATTTCTCCATTCACAAATCATTAAACTGTAAATACACAGTTTTGTGTGGCCAATAGACAAAACAAGGCAAGGAGTGTTTCTATCCCCCACCCCCCAGAAATCAGTGGCACGGCTGTGAATATCCTGGGCTGTGATGCCACCTGTTGGTGAACAGAATTATCGCATGTCAGAATTAACACCCTACCCTGTCTTGACCTGGGGCATCATGTATAAATGATTCGTACGCCCAAAAACAATGGCCTTTTCCATGCTCATGTTCAGATGTATAAAGAATGAAACGACCATGGAAATGGAAACTCCATGGCTGCGTAATGCATGTTCCACCACCAGACCAAACCAGACCCTGGAACCATCAGTGCCAATCCTGCCATTCAGGCAAACATGTGATTTCAGCCATATAAAGAGACAAGTACTATAACATTCACTGTATGTTAAATGCAATGTAGTGTTATGTCTGTGAGAACATTTATAAGTCAGTCCAGGTGCTCATTGCCCTCACGATGTCCTCTTCTGACGCAGGTGAGCACAGGTGAGGACATGGTTGGATGGGCATCAGCAGCTGTTGAGGCGGACCGGAGAATTTGCTGATGCTGGGGAGGCTGGAGGAATCCCACAGTGTGTAAATGAGGCTGGACGGGATGGTCTAAAACGCTTAATGTAAAAAAGCCTAAGATGCAGGAGAGTTTTGGCACCAGTTTTTCAACAAATCTGCCAAACCCCAGTCATAGCCTAAGTATCATGAATCCATAAGTCTTTCTGTGATTACTCACCTGAATCCCTTCCCTCATGGTGAACAATTTCATAGTGTCATCCACCATAACAAACCATGTGTTTACAACAGAGCCAGCAGGTAACTCGGGCATCTTCGGAATTTTGTTGCGACGTGCATTGTGGAAAGCGGAGCTTCGCGCAGCCGCCTGGCAGAAGCAGCAGAAACAGCTAAAGGGAAGCAGAGCTCCAGCCATTCCCGCGGTTGTGTTTGCTGCTGCTGACAGGCGGAGCTCCGCTTCCCTCTGGCTGCTTCACATCATGTTTGTTGCAGCTATATGATATCATATGGTTGCACTGCTGCTGCCAGATGAATGCTGGTTCTAGGACTAGACTGTTCCCGTACTCACCATCTTCAGTGTTACTTCATTATAAAATTGCTCCAGTCTCATCTTTTTCTGTAATGTGTTTTTTCCGAATGTGATGAATGGATGAATATGTAAACTTGAATCAAATAAATTGTTTCACATTGTGGCAAAAGGAAATTCAGGTCAAATAAACTGCAAGGTGAACATGTGTCTGCATGAAATTTTTCTGTTAACTTATTCCAACATGTTGAGACAGTTTTGTAATCTCAGGTGTACACAACTTTGTTGTTCTTGGCAAAGTGAGACATTCTTAGAGCAGCATTCCATATGAACAAAACATTTCCAGTGAAAGCAGTGAGTCATCTGTTGTTCTATTGAAACACCCCAGGGCTTTGTGAGTGTTAATAAGTTTGTGTTGGATCAGTGATATCAATCAAAAGTACTGTTTACACAGAACCAAACTATTATTTTCTTTCCTTGAATGCTACAGATAACTAACTTTATTTAAGAAACATAACAGAGGTAGTGCAGACTGAATAGATAAGATGGAACAGATAAATAACTTTCCCTTCAGGTATCTGTCACTGGAGGTTTAGGGCCACACTGAGTTGTAATAGAAGCTACAATGCTGCCGATGAAAGCCCTCATAGTCAGGTTGTTTAATGCTATTGTTCAAATTTACCATTACCAGGTGGAGAAAAGCATTGTATTGAGCATGAGCCTTCTTCAGACTCTAACAAAGGATTTTAGCCTAGGAGCCAACGAGAGATTTCAAAAACTACGCCCAAAACACACAGCTTCATGTGGTTAGCATCTAAGAACAAATACTGCTCTTCAGGAGTCTCAAGAATAACACTAATGACATGTGTAATTTTTAGGCTACTGAATGAACTGAATCTGATTTTAATTTGTGCAGTTGGCAATAAACACATCAAATTTTCACTTAATGCGCACGACTAGGAAGGGTTTTTGTGTTTCAGTCAGCGGGGTGAGACTGTAGAACAGATTTAATATAGAATTAAAGCAATGTCCAAGCATTAAAGAATTTAAAAGGAGGTACAAAGACCAATTTTTCAGAGGTACAGGGATGAGGGAGGTGTCTGGTATCACTGGGTGTTATAAAGATGTACAAGTATGTGGTATGTGTATGTATATGTATGTATAGGTGTGTATGTGTGTGTATATATATATATATGTAGGTATATGTGTATGTATGTGTATATGTGTGCGTATAGATCTGTGTATGAATATGTACTTACATTAGAGCTGGGGTAAAAAAATCGATCTGATCGATCTTAGATTGATTTCGTTTTAATTTTGCATAATCGATTAATAGTGGATGAGATTGATTTTTCAGAGCGGGACCGGGAGCTCCGTCTTGCGAACCCCTGGGGAAGACGGGGTGACTTGGTCTCGCTCGCAACGGCTCTGGCACGTAAAAGACATGCAGGACGGGTGGGGAAAACCCCTCCACTGGAGGTCCTCCCAGCCTCAAACTTGAACGTGTGAAGGAACTGGCCGCCCGGAGGTTCTCCGAGGTGAGTCGTGGAAGCCGGTCATTCTTGGAATAAAAACTTGGATCCATACTATCACCTATGGCCAAGTATGGAGTAAAATGACGAACTAGTCCGTTCTGAGCCACTGTAGTCCTGTTCATTATTTAAGAGCACATTCAGCAATTTACTGCTGAAATGTCATATTTATTTCCTTTCTAATATCAATATTGATACCAGTATTGATGAGTTGCATGACTGCGGAAGTCAAATAATCAGGTTCCAACTCAAAATTGTACTTTGGTATGACTAAATTAATCTGAATCAATCAATTAATACTGAATCAAATTGATATTGGATCGGATCAAATTGAATCGAATCGTGATTAATCGATTCAGAAACTTATGAATCGAAATCGAATCAATTATGGAAATTGGCCATGATACCCAGCCCTAATTTACATAAATGTGTTATTGTATTATGTGTTTATGTAAATCATATTATATTTGTTCATCATAATACAAAGCCAGAAACCAGAGATGAAGACTTTGAGTGGCAGGTTTGATCAGTCCATAACACCTTCTTCCAGTCTTCAGTAGTCCACTGGTGGTGTTTCACAGCCCAGGCAAGCCTCTTTTTCTCATTCTGGAGTCTCAGCAATGGCTTTCTTGCTGCAACTCGACCCATCAAACCTGCAACTCAAGTCTTCTCTTCACAGTTGAAACTGAGACTTGCTTACTACAACCACTATTGAGCTGTGCTTGAAGCTGTTGTCCTCCGAGTCGCCTATCATGCAAGCTGTTGACTCTCAGAAACTTGTCTTCTGATTCTGTTGTAGCTTTGGGTCTGTCAGACCTCTTCCTGTCCGCATTTCCCCAGTTTCTGAGTGCCTTTGATGGTGAAGGAAACTGTATTTACTGACACCTTGACTTTCTTGGCAATTTCTCTGTAGGAAAGACCTACATTTTTAAGTGTATGATGGTCTGTCTCTCTTCTATTGTAATTGCCTTTTCCTCGCCATTTTTATCGTAACACACTACTTTCCACAGTACAATACTGTTCAAATAATGCTCACAACAGTATGGTACCAAAGTGTATTCCAACACTACTTTTTATGGACAACTGTAGGAATTGGTAGCACCAACTTTCGAGGCTTGATCAACCTCCATTGCTGCAGAGCTGCTTTAAGTTGTTAACCCACTGCTTGTTCGCCTTTTGTATAATTCTGAATGTACATTATTTTCAGTTTTGTTTAACCTTACCTTGTTTCTTTTCTTTCTTTTTTTTTTTACCTCTGTCAGTTCACCGCTTACCTTTGTACCATTTCAAAGCTGTTAACTGGACATTGGACTTGAACTGCTTGAATTTCAAAACAAAACTGGAAAAATTGGGGGTGTTCTTAAAACTTTTGACCGTAGTGTGTGTGTGGTGTGTGTGTGTGTGTGTGTGTATATATATATATATACATATATATATACACACACACACAAACACATATATATATAATACACACACACACATACACACATATAATATATCTATATATATATCTATATATATATATATATATATATATATATATATATATATACCACACACACACACACATCACATACATACATACATACATATATATATATATATATATATTATATATATATATATATATATATATATATATATATATATATCTCAGTGGTTCTTAACCTTGTTGGAGGTACTGAACATCACCAATTTCATATGCGCATTCACCGAACCCTTCTTTATTAAAAAATACAATATGATTTTTTTCAAATTCAAGACACAGGCATATGTTTTACTAGTGCACAAATGAACCGTGCATTAACATCACTGTGCTCAAAGAACAAAACCAATACAGTGCATGAACTTACAACAAATTACATATCTTTTCACAAAGACATGACCTTTTTTTAATACAACCACACTGAAATGGTTTTAATTTTTAACCTTATGTATTCCAATAATGAACTTATGTATTTATGTATTATAATTTTTATCATTTTAACACACACCCGTCACCTAATTTCCATCAGGCTACAATAATAATGAATATTTACTGCAAATCAGTGGGACTTCTGCTGTTGTGTATAAGTATGTGTAGGCCGTCAGGTAAACCCGGGTTTCGTTTCATCTCGCTCCGAACTTTCTGATCCACGCAATTTTGACATAAAAAAAGATAATTGCATGTAGTGTATCAAAAAAAAAGTTCTCATTATACTCCTTCAGTATTTGTGTGATCGTTGTTTTATTACGGCACTAGCTCGGCTTTAGCGTAATACGATTTCTCCATCCGCGACGGTGCGTCGGTGTCACGTGATTGTAACTGAACGGTGCAGTGACCGAAAAATGTAAACAAACGCTACACATGGCTGCCTCTGTGGTTACAGGAAGTAGCAAAGTCATAACAACGATGTGGAAAATACTCAAGTAATTCATCGTCAGATGAGTGGAAGAGATTATAAAACACTTCCGGATGTGTTGTAGTGCTATAAGCAACAACAATACACCGCGTATATTGGATGTCAATCAGAGAAAGAATCTCCGAAGCGGTTTGTTTACATACCCGGACCTAGCCGACACACACACCCGACTAATCAGTCGAGTGTGTGTCTTGACCTCCACCGAACCCCTGAGACTGAGTCACCGAACCCCTAGGGTTCGATCGACCCAGGTTAAGAACCACTGAGATATATACTATATATATATATATATATATATATATATATTATATATATATATATATATATATATATATATATATACACTCCTAGTGGCACGCTGAGACCATTTTTCTGTCCGGGAGTTTCATTTCCAACTGGCCCACAGACTGGGAAATAATACTTAAAGGGTTAGTCATTTTTCAAGTTATAAATATGCACACACTGTACACGTAATGATGCACACCTCTTTCTCACATAGGGATCATTAGTGAGGCACTTAGGTCAAAAATCCTAACAATAGAAACAAGGAAAAGTATTCCCTTTTCAGGAACAAACTCACACTTGATACGGAAAAGTAAAAGAGATCACTACACTGAACATCTTCAGTTAACTCAGGGTGACAAGAAAACGTGGCTGATACTAAATGAAGTTCTTGGAGAGAGCACAAAGGCACTGTGCTTCCCAACACTGACAGAAAAGACAGTAATGATATACTAAAATTAATAAACCACTTTAATGACCAGCCTTGTTTCAATTGGTGAGAACCTTGCTAACAAATCCCTCAACATCAGGGCACTTCTTATAATCAATATTTTCTTGGACACTACCCCAGCTCATTTTTCCTGAGGCCTGGATGGAGATGAGGTCTATAATATCATCATGAACAAGAAAAGTTCACATACAGCTGATGCTGATGGAATCTGCAGCACATCCTAAAGGCCATTGTGAATGTTAACCTGGAACCACTTGTTTTCAGGTACTAGCTAATATGGAGTTGGAGAAAGTTCATTTTTGGTTCAATGCAACAAGTTATCACTCAACATCAAGAAAACAAATTAAATAGTATTTCATTCCACTAGACAATTAAAGTAACACTCATCATATCTATCTCAATATTAATGGGCAAAACATCAACACAGTAATTCAACTAAATTTCTTGGTATTCATTTTGACAAATTCATCAATTTAGGTATCACATCACTGTGTTAATCAACAAATGATCAAAATATACAGGTTTATTCTCCAAACTAAGACATTATCTTCCACTTCTGCTCTTCTTACTCTGTATAGATCCCTCATTGAACCACATATCAACTGCTGTAATATAATATAGTGTAACACTTTTCCAAGTCATCTCATCAAACTACACTCTTTAGAAAGACAATATTCGTGCATTTATATGGTCTGCTTTTACAGCTTTCCCTGGCCCCATTTTCCACTCTTGATTTCCCGAGGCTTCCTGATTTCAACATCTATCACAATGCCTGTACAATGTATCAGGTTATCACCCAACTCAATAAACACTTATGTGAGCTCATCCCAACCTCCCGTACCCTGCACACTCACAACACCAGGAAAAAAACCTTTATATTGGGAAAGAAGCGTAAACTTAAATGTACCAGCCTGAGTGTTGTTTGCAGGGGTCCTGGGTCGGGACAATGGTTTAATTGAAAAGTTGATCAAAAAACACCAGGGTTGACATTGTAGAATGGAGTATCATAGGGTATCTGTCATGCAGAGGCAAATGGAGGGGGTTCACAGTTTAAAAGGGATCCCATTGTTTATAGGAAGCCCCTGACTGCAACCTTTGTTGCCATGTAGGTTGTTGTATTTTTCACTTTGTTCCCCACATGAAGCTGCTTTTCCAAAACCCAAAATGTTTATTGGTCACCAGCTTTGCACAAAAAATACATACGATGTGTAAATTTACGTCAGAGACATTTCATACAGATTAAATTCTGACTGTAAAGTGAGCTGCCAGAAAACAAAAATGGATCAATCAAACAGCTGCTCTCAGTGCAGATCCTAGAGGGACAATGAATGCAACACCACTGCCTCAGGGTCAGGATCGTCTTCTCTAAAACCTGGAGCCATTTCAAGAGTAAAATGAACAAGCCAGACAAGAACAGTAATCAGGTCAACAGTAGCAAGGAATGATGCATCTACAGAGATCAAACTGCTTATGTGTCACAGTGGATAAAATATACGACACATAAACCCATCATCATCCTCATTGTAACACTTTAAAACAGTGGTTCCCAGCCTTTTTTTGGCTCATGACCCCATTTTAACATTACAATTTCTGGCGACCCCAGACATTCAAAACAGAGACTTTTTTTTGTTTTTTGCAAAAATAATTTGTTTTGATCATGTTTCCTTGGTGTCTCTAATGTCGGTTGTCTGTTGGGATGGGTCAGTGTGTTTTTGTGTTTTGTTTTTGCTGCTGTCGTAACCAATCAATTTCCTGCAAAGGATCAATGAAGTGTCTGTCTGTCTGTCTGTCTGCCTCTCTCTCTCTCATAGTTGAGGGAATATTATTGTATATTATTATTGACAGAGGCTGAAAAGCCAGGTTGAAAACCCATCGGTTAGGAACATCAAGAAAAGTGGAAGAAAATGTCTAATTTTCTTCTAAAAATAACATTTTAAGGCAAGGCGAGGCAATTTATTTGTATTGCACCATTCATACACAAGGCAGTTCAAAGTGCTTTACAAAAGCATAGAAACACATAAAATTCCATAGGACAATAGCAGAATAAAACATTAAACAAAAGCAAAGTGCAGAAAAGATGCTCCACTCCAGTGGAAACCACCGCCCCTCATCATGAGTGCATTTCCTTACTTGCAACTCCGGGGACTCAAAGAATCCCAGAAGGGTTGTTACTGCTTGTTAACAGCTTCTCTGTGAACAGCAGGTTAATCCTGCAGTCTGAACAACCTTGAAGCCCAATCCAGTTGTTCCCCCTGCACAAATTGTGAAACCCTGGCAGCAGCCAGAGCTGCCTGAAGTACCTTTAAACCTGCTATACCACACACTTTTTAAACCGTGTGGTGGAAAGAAAATAATTAAAGCAAAAATAAGAGACAAAAGCTCAGAGCAGTCTTGATTAAATTAAGAATTTAATGTTTAAATCAATCAAAACAGTTAAAATTGTGAGTTGCAGTGCAGTTATTAGATCTGAGAAAGAAAAAAACTCCAATCAAAGGCAGCTGTCAACAAAAGAGTCTTAACCTTGATTTAAAAGAACTGAGAGTTTCAGCAGACCTGCAGTTTCCTGGTAGTTTGTTCCAGATGTGCGGAGCATAAAAAGTAATTAAACTAACTAATTAAAGTTTCACTCACCAATGTCTCTGCAGAGAAGAGTGCTGATTGTGTTGTGTTGAGACAAAATGTAATGTCAGTTCCATGGGTGGGAGGTTTCAGACCCCTCTGGTCCTCCTCGTTTCTCTGTGGATGGTCTACTCAGACAAGATGGTAATATTCATTATAAATTCACTGGTGTAACTATGAAACTATGCAACTGGTGATTTCCAGAGAAATCTGCCTTGGTGTCGTGTTACAAACAAACAAAGAGCAGGTTCTTCAGGGTTACGCCTATGCTGGGAAGGAACTCATTACTTTGACTGAATTTCAGCAGAACCTGGAGGTAGTGAAAGTATTTACAGTATTTTCTGCTGATTTGTACTTCACTCCACTACATTTCAGAGATAAATATTGCACTTTTACTCCACTGACAAACTGCACTTTCTTTAAGTAACAAATAGAAGGTATAGAATACTCTATAATTTCATTAGATATGAGATGTTAAGTGAAAGCATTGGTGATTTAGTTACATCCTCCATCTAAAATACTACAACATATTTCAAAGTTGTTTGAGGCTGAACCTCGGTAAAAGGATTGCTGGTTGAGGGTGGCAGATTATGGACTATGATTCCAGTCAGAGAATCAAGGCACGTGGAGAGAGATATCTATTCAGTTCCCTTTAATGAGATGCAGGACTTGGACATCGGTTGACAACATCCGGTTTGTGTCTGAAAGAGGTGTGTATGTGTGTGGTCTGAAAATAAGAAAGGCAATAAACTGTATAAGAAAAAACACTCTGCACATTGAACAAACATCTAAATGAATAATAAACTGCTATATGAGCATAAGATTACCAAAATTACGATTAGCAGAGGCAAAGCATGCTAAGCAACATGAGAACATTACATACTGAATGTTGAACCAGGCCCGGACTGGCTAATCGGGAGGACTGGGACAATTCCCAGTGGGCCAGTATAATATTTGGGCTGCGAGGGCTGGAGTTCACTTTATAATATGTATTTAATATTTTATTTATTTATTTTTTGGGGCCGGTGTTCAGTCACAACACTGAGTTGATCACGTAATCTGCAGCCGCTGTTCCTGGGCCCCACCCCCTCTACGAGCAAACTGTTTGTTTTCTTCTTCTTTTTTTTGCGGACACACCATGACCTGATGTAACATGTCCTTGCATACGGTTAGCAGCTCTGTACTGTAGCTGTGGAGCAGATACGATCTGTGCTCTGTAGGCTGTGGATGGTCAGCTGTGTTTACTGTTTGAAACATGGATAATAGAAGAGCAAGGGTGGTGTGGAGAAGGCAAGAATTAAAATGAGGAAAGCTCTGAGAAGCAAACACAGCCAAATGTGACAAAATCTGCAACTTTGTCACAAAAACGACCTCCCGGTTGGAAACAACTAATGAGGACGATGAACAGGGTAAAACCACCTTTCAAGTTAGTTAATTATCAAGTCAGTGAATTGTGTGGGCACTTGTGGCGTGTAACATAACGTCATGCATTTTAAATAATAGTATGATGCGACGCCACAGAATGGAAACTTTGTCTTGTAGCTCCTCGGAGTCAGAAAGAACATTCAGCCACCAGACACCAGCCATGAGCCCACCAGTCCAGAGTGGGCAGGTAGGCCTGCTCATAGAGGGAAGATTATTAGAAAGAATAGGCTCCAATGAAGAGTATGGTGTAGGCCTGTTCAGTATGAAAGGTGCTCTGAGATGCTCCAGGATTCAGCACTACATGAATGCAACTGACACCAAGGCTTTGCAAAATAGAAGATTTGTGCTGACAATTATGAGCATTTTTAAATAATGTGCTTTAGTGTCAGAAGCAGAGCCAGGAGCCAGTAGTGATGAGGGATTGTTCCTGTCGGGATGGAAGGAAAAGGTGAGCTGTTGGAACAGACTGTGTGAACAAGCATTAGTTCTACTAAACCACTTTCTATACCCAAACCATAGTCCTGACCTATTTTAATTTTTATTATTAAAAGTGAGGACAGTAAATACACAAAGCCCACAACTGAAAGGCAATAGCACAAAGTAATATTAAATAAAGCTGCACTATTTTGCCAATGTAAATATCTTAATTAGTAAAGTAAGTCCAAATGTCTGTAGATATTATTTTTTTATTGTGATACAGGTGCAGGTGAGTCTAGAGAAACTGGAGGAAGTGTGGAAAGGGAGAGTAGAGTCTACTGATGACAGAGGAGCAGTCTCAGCAGCACAACCCTGAACCACTAAGCACAAATGACACAGATGAAGATGAGTCTGCTGTTAGCTTTGGTTCCTCTGCTCACCCTCAGTCACAGGATATACAGACAGTTTTTTCTTATCATCTCATCAAACCCCTAATATCCACTATACCAAAAGTTTTCAATAGCAACGATGGAACAAACCGCAAGTTGTGATGGAAATCTTTTGTTGCAGAGGATACAAAAATAATAGTTATTAGAAAGTGCAGCAAGCTTTTTATTATTATTTTTTTTTTTATTTAATATTTTTTTATATTCTTTCATTTCATTTCAAACATTTTAAAGGTTTGAAAAATGTTAACACTTACAAGAACAAAAATATAGATTCTGTTATTGTTGTGTTGTGAGGAATAATAATGTTGGAGATGTCGATGTGCACTCACTGTTGAAATAAATCCACATTGTGAAGCAACCTTTACTTGCACTGAATTGGAATATTTTAAAAATACACTGAATTAGAAGGCTTTGCAGAACAGTGTGTAGACCTAACATATAAGGTTATAATTCCATGATTTTAATAATAATCGGTCGTGATCTAAAGTGGGCCGGTCTGAGGTATGAAACTCCAGGGATGAAAATGAGTCTCAGTCCGGCCCTGTGTTGAACAAGTAATTTAACCTTTAACAACAATAAGCAGGGTCATAATCACCACATACTAACTCAAACCTGCACATCATAATTCCATGCAAATACAAACTGTAATAGTGAACAAATTATCCATCATTAGAAAGCAGAAACACTTACTTTCTGTCAAGAACACACAGATAATAGAATAAACACACCAAAGTCCATTACACACAGGTCCGCTGCTCCTCAGTGTCCCTGGGCTCTGCAGCTTGCCAGTGTGTCCGGACCTGCCCAGACATGTTTTTGCTGCCAGCCCTCTGTACCAGTAGATGGTGCTGTTGAGCACTAGATGAAGCCTTACTTTGTAGGGCTTTTCTCACACGGCCGCCCCCATATGTCTGTCTTGGGGACATTTGTACTCCCTAGAGAAAGTCCATCAGTTTATGTCATTCTCCGAGTCACTGATCTTGGGTAACTGGATGAGACGGGCGACAGGTCGGACATTGGTCTTGTCTTTGACCTTGACAGTGGCTGTCCTGATACGTCCATCTGCTCCAGGGTAAACCTCAACCACTTTTCGCACCAGCCAGAGAGCCCTTGAGAGTTGTGGATTCAACTATCAGAACTACCTGGTCCACAGCAGCAGGTTTCCATCGGTCTGCCATTTCGATCTTCCCTGTAGGCTTGGCAGGTACCGTCGGATGATATGCGGACCAGAAATTGTCAGCTAGCACCTGAATATGTCTCCATCGTCTTGTTCCCAAAATACTGCTGGAGTATACAGGGCCTGTGGCAGTGAGGAGTCATGACGTCCCATAAGCAAGAATGTTTGGCGTAATGGGGTCAGGGTCAGCCGCGTTGCTGAGACGTATCCGAGTGGCTTAGCATTTAAAATCCCCTCAACTTCTGTGAGAACGGTGTGCAGAACTGGCTCTGGCACTGACCTGCTCTTGGAGGATGACCCTGAGCGCTGTTTTCACAGATCGGACCTCACGCTCCCAGGCCCGCCGATAGTGTGGAGCACTCGGGGGCGTTGAACTGGAAAGAGATCTTCTGTCTCACCAGCTGATCCCGTTAGCTCAGGTGCCCTGGCATCAAAGGCCTCCCGTAACTCCCGTTCTCCACCAACAAGTTGGTCCCGTTATCACACAGGAGTTTCAAACGGTGTGCCACGCCTGGCAATTGAATCGATGTCTGAGGACAACAGGAAAGCCTCCATGTCAAGGTTCTCTAGCAAGTCGAGGGTGGACACACTGGTAGTTAGGCATTATACACGATTCCCCATCGCTTTTTGGTCCTGCGGCCAATCTTCACAATGAATGGACCAAAACAGTCCACTCTGTTGAGTAGAATGGCGGCTTGTAGAGGCGCAAACCTGCAAGGTGGGAGATCCGCCATCTTGGAACATTTGGCTTGGCACGCCATAACTGGCATTCCCAGCAGCTGCGCTGATGCCTCCTTATTGCCTCCCGGCCACGCAGGACCCAGTACTGACGTCGCATCTCGGCTAACACCTGTTCCGGTCCCGGATGGAGGAGCTTGTGATTCAAAGTTCTGGATCAGTAGTTTTGGTGGTCTGGTGTGCTGGGTCCAGAATGATTGGATTTATGGCATCTGCTTCCAGATTTTTCGCATGCCGCAGTCTACCTCCAACGCGAAGTAGTCCTGTGGCTTCATCATACTCAGGTGAGAGGTGACCAGACGAATGTCAGCTGGAAGGGTTTACTGGCCTTGAGGGCCCTTTAACTCATCAGAGAAAGAGTCCTGCTGAGCCATGAGCAGGAGTAGCTTCTCTGCTGAGATGTAGGTGGCCGCGTCTGCAGTCTGACAATCACTGGAGGCAGCCGCCCCATGATGGGAAGTGAAGTAGTCTTGACTCGATCGTCTCCAAGTGTGAAACTGAGTTGGATCAGGAAGATCTGGGTTCCGAGCCACCGAAGTAATACAGACAGGGTGGACTTCCTGGTTCAGCAGAGTCAGGCTCAGCTGTGGCTGGTTTGTGGGTATAGTCGGCCACTGGTCAGGAGGCAGATGAAGGAAATCCGGGCCATTAATCCAGCGGTGAGGAGCACACAATCTGAAAGCTTCAGACCTCGTGTTATGTCATCTGCTGGATTTCTTGCGGAGGTCCACATACCTCCAAGCTTGCTGCCTCAGTAAGGGTTTGAATTCTGCTACCACATGTGCCAACGAAGACCTTGTAACGGCATAGCTCTGATCCCAGCCACTGGAGCACTGTTGTGGAGTCTGACCAGAGGAACGTCTGCTGAATAGGTACAGTCAGCTCTGTCTGAATAAGCATGGCGAACTGGGCGCCAGTGAGCGCTGCACTGAGTTCCAGACGTGGCATGCTCAGGCATTTCTTTGGTGCCACTTGGATCTGGCTAGCACGAGAGGAAGTATAGACATGACCTTGATTCATCGACTGTGCGTAGGTAAGCCACTGAACCATACGCCCTTTCTGACGCATCACAGAAGATGTGAAGCTCCCTGTATGCTGGTAGGTTCGTCTGCACATAGAGGTAGGTAGGCCCATGGGAATTCAAGGTGAATGATATCACAGAGCTCATTCACCAAGCTGTCCATTGTTCCCTCAAAGACTGGGTTTCGATCCGGTTGTCCCATCCATGTCTTGCTTCCAGATATCTTGGATGAGGATTTTTAGCCCTGGTTTAAAGGGAATGATATAAGCCTAGTGGATCATACTGGCTTGCTAGGGCTTTATAAATGTTCCTCAGGGTTGGCTCAAGGTGGTCTGCTGGATGTAGCTTAAAGCCAGAGAATCACTAAGGCAGTTCCACTGGAGCCCAAGGTTGACTCTTGCAGTTGCTACTGCCCTTAGACAGCCAAGTCAAAGCTCTCTGCTTTGGCCTCTGGGGAAGATGTTCAACACTGCTGGCACATTACTCCGCCCACTGGCCTGAGGTCAAAATCCTCCTTCCAGGAGTAGCTGGCGTAGGTCGTCGATGAGAGCTTGGCGTCAGCCGGGAGTACGGGTGCTATGTAGACAATTGTCCACATAAAAAGACTGCTCCCACGACCTTGACCAAGTTGGCCTGGTCCCACAGTGTCCCGAACATGACGCTGAAGAGCATATATAGCGCAACAAGGGCTGCATGTATTGCCGAATGGCAGCACCTTCCATTCATAGATGGTTGGCTCCTCCTCCTTCTGCATGTACCCTCCAGATGAACCTCAACACTGGTGTGTCAGTGGGCTGCAGGCAGATCTGATGGAACATAGCTTTTATGTCCCCGCTCACATCAACCGAGTGCTGACGGAACCTTAGCAGCAACACTAAGTAGGGAAGGCCTAAGGTTGGCCCGGGCAACAGTAGCTCGTTCAGGGACTGTCCTTGGTGTTGAAAAAGAACAGTCAAAGACAACTCTGTCCTTACCATTATGGTGGACCAGTGTGGTGTGGTATAAATCATGACTCTGTTGACTGGCCCGCTTCTCCTGGTGAGACCTTTGATATATACCGGCTTCTTCCAGCCTCCGGATCTCAGCACAGTAAGACTTAGCTTGTGTGGGATTCTTACTTAGCCTCCGCTCTGTGCTGCGAAGCCTGGGGATTACTGCTTCCACAGAAGCATGGAGAGTGATGTCAGTCGTATGACGCAGAAGAGGGTTGGCGTAGCGGGGGATACCATGTACTGTTACTCTAGTGGTGGCTGTCTGGAGTAGAGTGAGAGGCTTGCTGGTCTTCCCGTGAGCGAGAGTGGCAGCCTTCTCATTGTAGGGTAATGTGTCCATTTGCCAGAGGCGCTCCACGTTCCTGAAAAGCTCACTGGAAAGCTGAGGCGGATAGCGATATGCAGGCATTGCTGGACCCCAGGTGAGAGATGGACAGCATCAACTGGCCCTTGAAGTGACCAGCCCAGCTGGGTGCAAATGGCAATGGGTCCACCTGGTGGTCCTGCATGCACTGGTTGGACTGGGGGTAATCAGGTGAGGATGTCAGATCCAATTAGCAGTAGAGGTTGGGCACGGTTTCACCGGTGGTAAGGGCAGCTCTCTGAGATGCTTGTATTTCTGCTGCAGCATGGGCGACGGGATAGGTGTGTTCGGTGAGAGCCAATCCCTCTGCGGTTGAAGGCATGAGATATCAGATGCTTCCTGGATGGCCGTAATGGTGATGACACCTCCAAGGAGACTGATGCGCCATTGATTTGCATAACACTTTGGTGCACAGTCTGCAGGGGTAGAGTCTCTGGGTGGCATTCGAGGTTGAAGCTGTTGCACCACTTGCGGAAGGGACAATGCTCCTCTCTGATCCATCATCGAGAACTGCATAAGTTTCCATCTTCCAGTTGCTGTTATGAAGGATGACCTTGACCACTTTCGCATTACTCTCTGCAATCTGTTGGGCCGGTCCAGATACACCTTGGTGGGGAGTAGACTGACCATGTACACTTTTCTGCTTGGTTTCCTGAACTGACTCGTGCAAGACAGTGAGGTGCGTTCCTTACAGGTCTTACAAGGGCGCTTAAGAGTACAACGGTCCTCGGTATGATTGCGTCCACATTTCCAACACCGTTTGCCATCCTTGAGCACTTTAAGACCTGGTCAGTGTTCAGCTTCTTGAACTCCTCACAGGAGTTAAGGTAGTGGTCACGACTGTAACAATATGGACAGTAAGGTTTAGGCTTCGATTTGAACTTTGCCTGTGTATGCTCTGCCCCAGTTGTCTCTTCCCTGGTTTCCTTCTCAGCTACATTGAAGTACACAGTCGTTGGCTTCTCTTTGCGTTGGGCAGTTCGCTGATCTTTCCTAGCTGGTCGGGGGGGTATCAGTTTGATGCAGTGCTGCTGCTCTACTTGAAATGCGCTTTGCTGAGACTTGGTTTGGAGCCAGGTAGCCAGGTCCTGAAGGGTTTGTAAGTCCTGTCAGTGCCAGTCTGCAGAATACCGTATCACAGGCAGTACTCAACAAGCATCGTGGTAAGTAGGAGGCATCTTACTAACAAGCGATCCACATGGGAGCCACAGTGGACGCTCATATCCATTTTGTCCCTCAAGGGTCTTTAACATGCCAACCAAGGACTGGACGGGCAAGGCGAATGAGTCAAAGGCATTGGTGTCACCCATTCTTGAGAGCAGGCGCATTCAGTATGGCACCTAGCTCGCTCTGGACGAGCTGTCGTGGCTGCCCGTACTTATCTTGTAGAGCCTGCAGTGCACTCATATATGGTGCTGGGTCATGCATGTATGACTTGGCAAGCTGTAGTGCGCTTGGGAGCTTGATGAGTCCTATCAACACGTGATATTTCATATGCTCACTGAGGTGAAGGTTGCTTCCCAGTATGTTGTCTAGTGCAAGCTTAAGCAGAGCAAAGTCGCTCTCCCGGCCACCTCTCAAACATAGGCAAGGAAGGTCGAGGGATTCCAAGGGTTGTTGTCAGAAGTAACTCAGCTCCGGGTAGTGGTGTGTAACCAGAGTAGGGAGCGGAGAAAACTGGAGCAGTCTGCTGCCCTGTGGTGAGTCGAGAGAGGTGGTGGAGCTCCTTGGCTGGCATGCTGAGCAGTGCTGAATGGCTCCATGGCTGGTTGACTGTAGCTGTAAGAGGGTTGGTATGCTGCTGAAGACTGGGACTCTCCTTGCTTGACAGGAGGTTGGTTAAAGTATGAACTAGCTGCCTGTGCTGGACCACTGGACCTCGTGACTCAAGAGACGATGCCACCTGAGTGTTGTATAGGCCAGAGGTGTTGAAGTGAGGACCTGCACTGAAGGTTGTGGTACAGGTTGTTCACAAGGAGGTGATTGCTTGGGCAGGCTGAAATCTCCCAGATCTAGGTGCGTGGGTACTGGACCCTGGAGCTGTGCTGTTGGGTTTTGCCAGAGGTGGCAGGTATCACTGGGTGGGCAGTAGTTTGCAGCAGTCAGTTGTGGTCCCAGTCGGAGGGGCAGTAGAGGACTGGGAATGACGTGTTCTCATCACTTGTGAGGGAGGAATCGCGATTAATCGCAGAAAGCCATGCGCTATCGCGATTAAAATTTTAATCGCTGCCCACCACTAATATATATATATATATATATATATATATATAATATATATATATATAATATATATATATGTATTGTAGTGGTGGGCAATATACTATTGGGGGGGTTGAGAATATATATATATATATATATATATATATATATATATATATATATACACATATATATATATTAGTGGTGGGCAGCGATTAAAATTTTTAATCGCGATTAATCGCATGGCTTTCTGCGATTAATCGTGTAGTTGTTGGGGGGGGGGGACGCATCAACAGCCTGTATTGCCTTTCAGTGATATTCCAGACTGGAAGTACTCGGGTGATAAAAATAATTGCATGTCAGTGCTTCCAAACAACTGTGTCCTTCTCAACCCCACCATCTGAAGACATTTAAAATGAAAATGTCCATGGAAAAAAACACTACTTTTACACATGTTTATGTCCCCACCAGTGTATTACAGTTGTGAGTGACTGACAGGAGTCTTAAGCCACTAATCAGTACTAATACTAATAAGCCCATTAACTCTTTCCCCGCCATTGACGAGATATTCCGTCAATTGCTTCCCAACGCTTCCCCGCCAATGACGAGATTTTCCGTCAATCCGTGTTTCACTGTTATACTGTAGTTGGAGGTGTTGTGGATCATGTGAATTACTTTCCTTAGTCCAAAAACAAACAATTAAGCAGCTTTTTCGGAAAAATGACGGGCCGGGTTTAACGTTTTTGCACTGGAGTCTCCGTATCCCATGGCAACGCATCCAGCGGCAGTCACTGAATGAGGAAATGAGACTGCAGGAACCGCGCGCAGTTTCAAAAGCCTTAAAGATGATTATGGAGACAGAGTCTGACAATTCAATATATGATGGAGCTACAGAAGAACCATTTAGAGACAGGAACGGAGAAATAGAAGGTGAGGGAGACGGACACGGAACACGGGAAACAAGGAGCGGCTCAGGTCCGACACGGAGGTGCGGGTGGGGGGGGGGGGGCACAGAGCGACACGGAGAAAATGACAGACAGGAGGAAGAGAAAGAGACATTTGTAGAGGACATTCAAGGAGAAGACAGACATACAGACATGGGACAAGACAAAGGAAAGCTAGTCTGCATCTGTTAGAGTGAGTTCAGATTCAGACAGAGGACACAGAACATATTCAGCTGTAGAATGTCAGCAGGACACATGGAAGACACTTTTGGATTTGGCTTTTGTATGAAATAAATAAATACATATATTCATACAGAGATAAATAACTAGATGTCCATATAATTATTTACAGATCAACACAGCAGCTGGTCCAACAGGAGGACCTGGTGCAGCCAAGGCCAGAAATCTACAGTATTTAGTGCATTTGTTTCTTTTTTTTTGAAAATGAGGAATATTGAGGTGTTTATATCCAAAAGCTAAACTACTATGTGTTAGACTTATAACTGATGTATGTAAATGTGCAAAGTTTAGAAGGAACCTGGTGCTTTACAAGATGTTCGGTCTAAAGTTTGGTGTGGATTCCCCTAACATTTTGTGGAATGATGGGATATCTTAGAGCTGTTTGTTTACTATTATTGCTGTTATTATTATTTTATTTTGTGATTTGAAGACAGTGTTACTGTTGGTAAATAAGAAAGAGTCAAAAATGTAAATAGGAAATCAGTTTTCTCTTGAAAATCAATATCTTTGAAAAAAATGCAATTTTCTCAGCTTTTGCTCAAAATTCAGTTTTTTCCTGAAAATGACCAATATTCAAATGTTTATATCTCACGAACGAATAAAGATAGAATAAAATAGTTTTTTGTGTTTAAAAGTTGAAGTTCTGTTCTTTCTTTTGATGTATTCAGTGTTCACATACTCCTAACACAACATTTTCAGTGAGCCTCCAAAGATTAGTGAAAATGACCAAAACGGCTGGCGCTGGCTACCAACTCGCTGGAAAATGCTCTGGCGGGGAAAGAGTTAATATGTGATGTTCAGTTGTTCAAAGCAAGCAAAAGGGGCCCTGAAGTGGTCAGAATAAGTGGCACTAACGTATGTTTTGTCCTTTCCGTGTTACCATAGTCAGTTCGGACATAGAACTAACAGACATGTTTCTTTCACTCTTGTTTGTATGGCCCAAAAAACATTTGCCTGTGAGTATTTTATGTTCAGTGTTGTAAGAATGAATAGTATCAAATATCTCTGATGTGAACCTTTGTTGCTGAATAAAAAGACGTTGTAAATCTTTAATTAACCTGTAAATGCTAATCGTTAGCGTGTCTATGGATTTTCCCATTCAAGTTAGCATCGAGACAAAATGACTGCTAATACAACATTCACATCGTAAATGAGTAAAGGTTAGTTCAAAGGCTGACATATTAGACCTAAACACAACCAATGAATTTACATAAACTTAGCATGAGCCTGCATAAAGAATTAGCAACCCATCTCCGACTGCTTGCATAAACAAATTAGCTTAAACATAAGCATTACTTGTTAAGTTCGGCGGTTTTCTCCTCTCAGCCGGCACATACACACAGCACCGGTGTGGACCGGCAAAATAAAAGCATGAGTTTCAAAATAAGAGTCCGTATGTATAAATCAACTAAGACTTGCTTGAAAGGCAGAACAATAATAAAATGGCGTTAACGTGAGATAAAAAAAATTGTCGGCGTTATTTAATGAATGCGTTAACGCGGTAATAACGCGTTAACTTGCCCACCCCTAATATATATATATAGCCTGTAACGGTACACAAAATTTTCGGTTCGGTACGTTTTCGGTTTTCAAAGCCACAGTTCGTTTTTTTTCGGTTCGGTACGGGAAGAAAGAAAACCCCTCAAAATGTCTATTAATGCATTTATGAATTTTTAAAACATTTTTCCCTCAATTTTTGGAGATAATAGAATATAGAAAAACAGGAATAATATAATTCTGCTGCTACAAATCAAATAGAAAATAAAATAAATATTAATATTACTAAATGTATTTTAAACATTAGTATTGCACTTTCCCTGAAAGGTAGTTTTGAACAAACAAGAAAAATCTAATCACAGTTCTGTCAGTTCACATTCTGCATAAAAACAACATAAAATTCGACATGAAGTGCAACATTAACAAGAGGGTAAACTGGTATTCTGTTGAAACAAACTGAAGAGAAACTTCGACAACACAATGAACCAAATTATTTATTTTAGTAATAATAATAATATAATAAATTTTATTTGTAATGCACTTTATATTTTTATCTAAAAATCTCAAAGTGCTACAGGCAATAAATAACAGAATAAAAATAGAAAATAAGTCAGCCAGATTTTAGGACAGAGAGCAAACTGTTTAGGACACTGTGTATTTGTGTGTGCCTGTGCGCACGGGGGAGTTTTTTTTTTTTTAATTTATTTATTTTTGTCGGAGCTGGGGGGTAGGGGGGCGCGCAGTTATATACCTGGGGGTGCAGTCCATAACTAACGTAACGAACGCTGTTGTGAAACGAAAGTGAAACTTCACATACTTTCAACGTTCTATTTATTCCTCTATTATACAGCGTGCATGACAGACAGACACACAGATAGACAGAGCTAGTGTAAGTGTTTTAGAACTACCGTAGTTCCTAGGGGCCAAACAACATCCGTCTTATTAACATCTCTTTCCTCGTTGTTGTCTTTCACCTGAACCTGAACTGATCCAAACTGGACTGTAATCATGGTGGAGGGTCTTCAGTCTCTTCCTTCCAGGTTCACATCATATTTGTTGTTGTTTTTTAACCTTATATGAACTGCTATTTCATATTTCGGGTCAATGTGTGCTCCTTTATTAAGTCCGTGTGAAACTTGCGCGGATTTAAAGTTCCGCGTCGAACGACGTCTTTCATTCCTTTTTCTTTTTGTCATCATACTGTGCCGTTTCAGTACAGCTGTGTACCGAACCGAACAGTTGTGTACCAAAACAGTTTGGTTCGTGTACCGTTACAGGCCTTATTATATATATGTGTACATATATATATATATATATATATATATATATATATATATATGTACACACACACACACAGCGTTATTCATGGTATTAAATACTGTTAATTTTGTTCATAGATATACATACTGTTAATAATGTAAATTGTGTCTATTCATATTTTATAGTTTTATTTTTTGTTATACTAAGCTCTATTCTTATGTTACTTTGTTAAATTGTACATTTTTATTATTTTTTCTTATCTTATTTTTAGTTTTGGAAATGTTATATTGCCCTGTAGTGCAGCAGATTAAGTCAATATACCATAACAATCTTTCACTTGGTGATACAAGCACCAAATTTGGTACACATATGCTTTAGAACCTATATTTTCAGAAAAGCCCACTATCCAGGTTGAAAACAAGATGGCCGCCATTTTTCAAGATGGCCGCCACGCTGAACATGAAAAACATCGTTTCCACCACAGAATGCTTATAGATATACAATCATTTGGATAATGAAAACTTCAAATGAATTTTTTTGTGAAAAGGAAGTAACTAGCATCAGTCAAGTCCAAAATACCCCCTTAGTTTTTGAATAAGTGGCATATTTACTCCAAAATGTGTGTTCTAGGCGCAACACTCTAATTGCAGATATAGCGAAGTACCTTTGTACCATCAACTCCACCATCACTCTTCAGGATAGGCCTACTGTATTAAGCTTCCTTTCTTTCATTTGTTCAATATTAGAGTGATGTCAAAGCACAACCAGGGCACATGATGACATCACTGCTGTGAGACTCAGCATGGGAACAATGGATCAAGAATCAGTTATTCAAGAATGGATCAAGCAACCATTACCCCTCTTGAAACACAACCTGAATGTGATACCATTGTCATTGATGGTTCCTCTCTTGTGTATTCCCTTTCTCCTAGGACATCTAAAACCTTTGAAGAATATACTGTCCAGGAAGTAGTTCCCAAAGTACAGATGTACTCATCAAAATATGAGAGGACAGACATAGTTTTTGATGTCTACTGGACTTCAAGCCTGAAGGCTGAAACTAGGTCAAGGAGGGGCAAAGGAGATCGGCGTAGGGTGATGAACAACACCAAGCTCCCACCAAATTGGAAAAGGTTTCTACATGACAGCGACAACAAAACAGAACTTTTCGGATATCTAGCTGAAAAGATAGTAGCTCTGTGTCCTGACAGCGTCGTAGTTGTGACCAAGGGTGATCTGGCTATCTCTAACAAACCCATCAGTCTTGATGAGATAAGCCCATGCAATCATGAAGAAGCAGACTCGCGAATATTTGCACATACGATGCAGTCAAGCAACAGGCAAAATCTGTATTGATCAAAGCATGTGATACAGACATTCTTGTTATTGCTATCACTGCTTTCGAAACACTTAAGGCTGCTGGCCTTGAGGTGTTTTGGGTTGAATTTGGCCAGGGCAAGTCAATCAGGTGGTTGCCAATACATGATATAGTATTGCATCTTGGTCCAGAGAAGTCAAGTGGAATGCTTTTCTTTCATGCTTTCACTGGCTGTGATGTTGTTTCCGCTTTTCGAGGAAAGGGCAAAAAAACTGCATGGCAAGTATGGGAATTTTTCCCTGAAGTAACCCCCGTGTTCCAAAAGCTGAGTAGATATCCAGCTGTCATAGATGATGCCGACCTGAGTATTCTGGAGAAGTTTGTTGTTAACCTGTATGACAAGAACAGCTCTTCACAGAAGGTTGATGAAGTCAGACTGGACTTGTTTGCACGGAAGCAAAGGTCCTATGACGCTATACCACCAACAAGTGCGTCACTTCTCCAACATATCAAGCGGTTCCATCTTCCAAGCTGCTTGTATATGGGGCCAGGACACTATTTGCAAAATGCAAATGGAAAGCCCTGCCAATTGGGGGTGACAGAAAGATGGACAAGTCTGGCAGATTTTGTGGACCGAGCTCCCTGCAATTGCTGAGAGTTGTCAACAGTTGACAAAATGTGGGTGCAAGACAGAATGTCGAGGCAGATGCAAATGCTATCGTTTCAGTCTGAAGTGCACACAGTTGTGCACCTGCAAATGTGAAGACTGATGTCAAACTTTTGCATAAGAGAGAGCTGATTCCTGTTTTCCTGTGTCAAATAACAAACCTATTTCGATAAACTATTTTTTTCCCCTTTTTTTACGACATTGAACTTTCAAGACATACAAAATACAGTGTTATTTTAATCATATTCTACCCTAGTTGCCATGATTTCTTCATTTGTTTTTTTAGAGATGCTGAATTTCATTTTTTGCATTCTAAAATGATATTCAGACCTTTAAAGGGCTGTCAAAATATTCAAATCTTGCAAAAATGACGGTTCAACCAGTTCAGAAGTCGGACATCTTGAAAAATGGCGGCCATTTTGTTTTTCAACCTGGATAGCGGACTTTTGTGAAAGAGTAGCTCCTGGAGCATGTTTGTGCCAAATTTGGTGCTTGTATCACCAAGTGAAAGATTGTTTCAGCTGTCTGCTGCACTACTGTTCTTTTTTTTCTGTAGCACTGGTGTTTGTTAATATTACTATTCTATTCTGTTCTATTAAATGTAGATAATTTGAATTTGAATTAATTTGAATATAGTGTCTACATTAGGTATAATTGCCATAAGTGTCATAATAGTAACTAAACAAATGTTCCAATTTCAGGTATGTCAATTGTTTTACTGATGCTGCTGTTAATCAGTTATTTGAGTCAACATTCCAAACAAAACAGAAATGATTTAGAAAAACAAAACACCAGAATGTCATGAAATTAATAACACTGTTATGGTCTTGGCAAATATGTAACTGTGGATGTTCTTTTATAGAAGTTGAAGATATCTTGTACCTTTGATCACCTCCTGAAAATGTCATGCATCTATCATTACTTTTCAACTATCAGAGCAGTTGAAAAGTAATGATTATTAACTTTATTATACATTTATATATATATATATATATATATATATATATATATATATATATATATATATATATACACACACATTTGTATAGCGCAATAACAAAATATCAAGAACTAATAAGTTATCAGTTACGTGGCTAAAGTTTTATATGGTGTTTACTAGGACTAATAACATTTTATGAAAGTATGAAGCAAATCAGAGATGCAGGCCTCCAAAGATTTCACCTGGACTGACCCTGAACAGGGCACTAACATTCAATCAGTCAAATCAATCACATTAACCATTATTGTAAAGTGATTCCATTGTTTTATGGTCAGTTACAACACCTGTGTCTATTTTTTGCCCTTCTTCCTCAAAAAATCTTAACTAAAACTAAAAAAAACCAACAAAAAAATCCCCAATGTTATAGAAGCAGGGTGTTGAAATTGATCTGTGAACGTCAGGGATCATAGATAACCAGGTAATATATACAAGTGTTGAATAGCATCATAAACATTTACTGAAGCGACACAACAATAATCTACAAGGAGTTAATGCTGACACTGTATTTATGGAAATGTATTCTTATTTCTCTGAATTTGTTCTTCCCTTTTCTTTTGCCTTCTGGCACTGGTCACTTTCTGTTTAATAGTACAATGTGTTTTCAACCTTAGGGTCGTGACCCCATGTGGGGTCGCCTGAAATTCAAATGGGGTCGCCTGAAATTCCTAGTAATTGATTAAAAAAAAAAAGACTAATAAAAAATATTATTTATTGATTCAATATATGTTTCATTATAATTAAATCAGCACACATTTTTTCCAAGTAAAAATTAAGTTCAAATAAAATGCAGGATTTAATATCTGAGGGGGCATATGTTGATTGACCCAATCATGTGACCATGTGCATTACCACCGCTTCAACACTGTTGCAGTCACAAGTCGCAGCTAAGATATCTCCAAGAGAAACTGAGAAGCAGTCACCAAAAAGGTGAATTATATACATTATATAGCCTAAATGTCATCTAAAATTAACATTTATTTGCAACATAGTATAGCAAACTATTACATGACCAAAAACAAATCGATTTTGGCAAAAAAAAAAAGTCTCTGTTTTGAATGTCTGGGATCGCCAGAAATTTGTGCTGTTAAAATGAGGTCACGAGCCAAAAAAGGTTGGGAACCACTGCATTATGGTGTGATTTTTTGTTATTATCATCAGGGCACAAATACAGTCTATCATGAAGCAGAACAAACAGGATCCAAGAGTCACTTATTCCTATTGCAATGAGCCTTGTAAATGACGCAGTGTAAGTCACTCAGAATTGTCTGTATTTGCTGTTGTTGAATGACTGATGTTGGTTACTGTCAATACTGGATTTTTTTAATTTACTGACTAATTTTGGGACGATTTATGAGTAAAGATACCTTGATGCTTAGAAGAATGGAAATAGTTGAGGTAAATCCACTGAAACTCCACTAAACACTGACGCAACATCCTTTCGTCACTGCTATACACACTTTTCTAAAGTGCTTTAAGGAGGCTAATATTGTAGAACTGTGTTGAATAAAGAGAGAAAAGACAGAAACCAGCGGTGACAGCAGATGCACACACATATAACTATAAATCTTTTTAATTAAGCCGTCTTTTTACTGAACTACTACTTGGGTTTCAGTGGCAGTCTATGGAAATCTTCATCAATGCAAAACCAGCATAATATGTGTGTGAAAGTCAATCATCTCCAAAGGTTTATTGAGAAAACAGTAAAGTAAAAGTCCAGCTCTATAAAAGTTATATTTGGGTTTATATTTATTATGCACCAACAATAGAGCTCTGTGTGCTGGTATTTTTTTTTTTTTTATTATTTTTTTTATTATCTTATTTAGATATCTTATTTTACATCATCTTCAAGCGCAGTCAAAAATTTGCTTCTTATTTTAGTTTGAAGCATGAAATCTTAGCGCTTCTTGGACTGCATATTGTGTTTACAGATTTAAACATTTTCACAGTAAGGTTTTGTCTTGTTTGTACGTTAGTGGATCAAACAGCTCGTTATTTACTCAGTATGTATTTCTCACATTAGTGTGGAGTGAGAATCTGTTTTGTTGGACATGGATCAACTACACTGAGAATCTGATCTCAGTGAAATTTGTTTTTCAGTGCCGTTGAGCTGAAACTTGCCCCACCCCAACAGGTGCAGCAAAACTAACAGGAGATTCAACTGGATGTCAGCCAAGTACAACTATTAGTCCAAGCAGTTCTGCAGAACAACTGAACCTTTACCAACAGAAAATTACCTTTTATAATGTAAGACGTAGGTGTGTATGGGGTGTATATGGCCATGAAACATGCCCCTTTTTCCTTTCTACCATACTTTTGGTGTTATTTTTAATGGTGTCAGACCATTGCCTTATGTTTAGACAATGGTGTCCCATTCAGATAAGGCCGTTTTCATTGGTCTGCTGTATAGATGTCCCCTTAAGATGCCTGAAGTCCCCATTTGCTCATATGGTATGATTCATATGTAAGGCTTTTTAGTCTCCCACCTGACCCAGGACCACCACAAACTGATTACACTCTATGTATTCATCATAATGTACTCCATGTGTCACACCCCCCCCCCAAGTCTCTCTATATCTCTATCGCTCTCTCTTTTCTTCTCCTTTACTCTCTCTCTCTCTCTCTTTAACCCCAACTGGTCAAGGCAGACAGCCATCCTTCAGGAGTCTGGGTCTGCTCGAGGTTTCTGCCCGTTAAAGGGAAGTTTTTCCTCGCCACTGTCACCAATCACAAGTGTTTGCTCCTGAAGGATTCTGTTGGGTCTCTGTAAACTTAATCTGATTCTGATTTGAATTGATAAAGCACTTTGTGACTCTGTCTGTGAAAAGTGCTCTATAAATAAAATTTACTTACTTACTTACTGCATCTAATGGAATCAAATGTCCCACTGTTTACTTTTTAAAAAAAAATACTATCCGCTGTCCTCATTGCTATCGACATTCCTGTGAAATTGCATTCCTGTGTAAACATCATCACCTTACAATTGCTATGGTGCTTTGATTTGAACAACACATCTGCTCTGGTACTTTCTTTTGAATAGCTATATTCTGGCGGCTTTTATTTCCAAATTGTAGCTCGGATCCATATATCATGTGGTAGAACAAACTAGAGGTCTGCAGCCTGGTCTAGATGTTCTAGTGGAACCTGCATACAGATCTGCAGAAACAGCTCCTACATTTACCACATGGGAGTCTTTTCAACCAGCTGAGCTGAAACTTTAATCTAATAAAATGATGTACAAATACTACGAAAGACTTTAAATATGTAAATTGAACCGATCAAATGATAAAGAAAAGCCATAATGACCCATGAACTGTTTAATTGCAGTAATATTACCACACAAACATAGCACCATGGAATTAGGACAATATTAGAATCATGACCTTATTTATAGTACTTTAAGTAGAGTAAAAATCAGTAAATATATTTTGTAGTTTCACTGTCTTCATCTTCACACTCATCAGTAGAACTGAACCTTGTTTTGTCTTCAATTACATTATAATAAAATCAAATTTTATGTCAAGCAGTTTTCACTTCTGACGTTGTCACTGTGAATAAAGTCCATCTAGTGACACCTAGTGGACTTTTTAGGGTCTCAACAAAATTACATTATTTTAAAAAAGATAACGTTCTCTGTTTTGTTTTGTTTTTTAAATACATACTCACAAAATGGAACTTTTCTCTGTAGGGTCAGTATCTGAGCCTCGGGCTGAATGAGATATGATGACAGATGAACAGGACATGAGTCACTACTGAACTAGAACAATTTCATTAAAGCAGACTTTAATTCTCTTTGTTAGACTTTGTTCTGAAAAACAAAATGAAATACACGTGTACTTCAGAGTGGAGACGTGCACTTCAGAGTGCAGATGTGCACTTCAGTGTACAGAAGTGTATTCAGAGTGCAGATGTGTACTTCAGAGTACAGACGTGTACTTCAGAGTACAGTTGTTCTGAATGAGCCTAGTCTTCCTCCATCCAAGATTTTGGGCACAAACGATCCCCAATCTAGACTGCATCTGTTCAACAGTGAAATGAAACACATGCAAAGGTTATGTTATAGAACCTTTAGGACCATGGACAAAGCAAGTCAACTAGAGAAGGAGCTGTCCATTTCGCCGTGGTGCTGAATGTAACGATTTTTGTGGTGTCATAATCACAGTTGAGTTCAGACATAACGAACCTGCAGCAATTAAGCAAAACAACACAGTACAAGGTGAACATAAACCACACCAGCCTTATTTTAAAATCCTCCAGTAATGTCACTAAATCAGATCAAACCTCAGCACTGAGGAAGGACTGAGTCCACAACTCCACCAAGAGATGGCACTAAGATACACTGAACCTGAGATGGAAACAGCACAGACACCGGCCAGTCAAAGCCCTGGGTTGACAGACGGTTTTTACTGATGACATTCACAGAAACATCTTATCTAAACAGGTGTTGCTGAAGTGGATTGGAAAAAAAGCCACAAACTTAAAACTATAGAGGTTAACACGTTTAATCTCACATTCTTTTAAAATGGATTCAACAAAGATGACTTGAAAAGAGAACTGACTAGGAACCAGTGCTGAAAATATCACAATTCTATCACCTCCAGGACCGGGCACCGAACACCATCAGATGGGTCGAGCTGGTACCGCTGACAGTCCTGACCTGCCGTTGAGCGGTTATGTCTGGATCCGGGATGGTCCTGCAGCGGAGGCCACGAGGCAACAGCAGTTTAGCGTCGCAGTCGGAGGAAGAAGGCATGTCTGCACTCTGTGCTATCCACAGGATAGTATTTATCGTAGAAGTCCAGGATGTACTCCTCAGCTTTGAAGCCAAACTTCTGATAGAGCAGCATGGCGGGGTTACTTGCCGACACATGGAGCGTCACATCTTTGCCCATACACGTCTGAAAAAAAAACAACATATTCATGTTATACCCTGTTTGAAAGATTAGATTCTCTACAGTTGAGTCCAAGTTTATTTTACAGTATTCATGAACAACTAAACATATTAGTGAAAGAATCACCTGCAGAGAGATGGAAGCTAATGGGACTAATGTATGTAGTTCAGGTTGTATTTTATCCACAAAATAAAGAAGGAAGAGATTATACTGTTAAATGAGGTGTCATTGATTGATTTTGTCCTTGTGGTTCTTCAAAGTATAAGCCTTGGACTTGTAAATAAGAGGGAAAGTACACTAGTTACAGGGGTCATATTTGCTAATGCACTTTAATTAGTCTTCGGTACATTTATTTGTGTATTTGGACCCTAACTCAGGGATTAAAGCAAAAATTTTTCATCTGACTGAAAATTTTATTCTGGTCAAAATCTTGGCCACTTTTAAAAAATGATGCAATACAATACGACTGTATCGTACAAGTTTATATTCAAATTTGGCAATACTGTAAAACACACTGAATGGGGAGAGTGTACAGGTTGTAGAAGATTAGTAATATGGATAGAAAAAATGTCACAGTGGTATGGTGGGGGGTCTGGGGGTCCTCCCCCAGAAAATTTTAAAGCTTCAGGTCAATTTTGGTGCTCTCTGGTTAATTTTAAAGGGTATGAAAACCTTTGAAGCAAGTGAAAATAACTAGAAGAAAACCTTTCTGCAAAAAATGAGTGAAAAACTTTTTGTTTGACAATTTAGGAAGTCCTAAAACATAACTCCAACAGCACATGAATTTTGGGGAAAATGTCTGTGTAAATGTATCCCTAACCAACTAATCTTCAGCTCTCAGATTGATGGCTGATCAGGATTTTTTTACCATTGGAACCAACAGAATTTTCTTGTGGCAAACTACGCACATGCACGCACCAGGCTGCTTCATTTTTTTGCACCATGATCTAATTGGAGTTCCATCGTCTCCTTTCTCATCAAGCCATGCCCACCTCCATCTATTTTTCACGCATCTCTCAATAGTTACCACTTCAGCACCTTCCTCTACAAACGTGTCCATGATGTATATGCTAGCCAAAATAATCTGTACGTGGTCAAACCTGCGTCCACAACCCCCTCCCGCCAATATCATGTTCTCTTTTGATTGGAAGAAATTACGTCAACTGAAACAGAAATTATATTCCGTTACATATACTCTCTGAGGGTATTTAAAATGCAGTGGCTTTGCAAATACCAAGGGTGTTACTCATTCATTCAGTTTTATCTTCGTAGTGTACCACACAGATAGAAATAAGATGCTAAACGGGTCAAAATAAAGCACCTATGCAGTCGGGCGCGTAACCGCGTAAGGCCGCGGCGCGCACAGCCGCACGCACGGCAAGGGCACACACACACACACACACACACACAACACACACACTAGTCATATACCGGCAAGAGGAGATAAGCTATGAACCCAAACATGAAGGTACATGTAGATCAGTTCTGTCTTCTTCCCTTTTCGCTGTGGTTCTTTCATACTGAAAGCTACTTGTTAGCCCTAAGTTAGCGTCCTGGAGGCTGAACTTCGGTAAAGCTGAACTTGGCCATGTGTTTCTGAGGCACAGAATGAGCAGCGTTTCCTTCCAAAGATAAATAGTCATCAATCTCTCCTCCCGACATAAAAATAAAGGAAGTCATCTTATTATCATCAATGTTAAACCTATCAGACCCCTGTGCGTGGCGTGCCTGTGTTAACACACCTGCAGATTCAGGACAGCAGACCCAGGACAGGATCGCGGTGCACGACTGGACTCCGAGAAACACGTGGGGAAGTTACTTCAGTATGACTTTTTTCCCCCATCAATTTTTCCATTTGACGGAAATCCGTTCGTGGTGACGGAGAACTTTAATCCCTGCCCTAACTTAACAAAAAAAACTTGAATTTGAACCCTCCAGGTGCTGCAAAGCTATCGTCGTAAAAATCGAGTGGATTTCTACAACCAGTTTTAATTCCTTCTTAATTTGTTACATTTTAAAACTAGTTACATCACGACATTTGCACATATAAAGTCCAGACTTCTGACGAACATTTCTCCGAGTATGACATAATGGTTTGTCAGCAGCGGTTGTAGTCCATACTGAAAATATGTCCAAACTGCAAGCCGATTACCTAAATGTTCAGTTGTTGGTTTATTATTGAACATAAGTGGCTGAATGGGACAGAGCAGCACAGTTAACAACCTGGAGGGGGTGGGGCGTGAAGTGGCTCATTTGCATTTAAAGGGCCACCACTCAAAACGACCTTTCTAATGTCATTACTCAGAAATAGGGTTGAAGATGGACCTGTGGAGTTGAATTAATGAAGAATTCAGACCCAAGTATAGCATTTACAGTTTATGTAGACCACAGGGAAATGTTTTAAAATGCATAATTCCATTTAAAAAAGCAAATATCACTCCTTAAAGTGGACAGAACAGGTTAAACTAGGAAAAAATTTATTAAACATTCTATTTACAGCAGTAAATTTATCAGTTGTTAAAACTGGACTACTAGTGTCTGAAACAGAGTTTAACCTGAACATTTAAGATCCGTTAAAACAAACTTCAGCCTTAAAGAGAAAAAGAGATTCATTATAATCTTATTACGATCTGATCGACTCAATGAATGGTCACATTCTCAGAATGTGGATTAACCCTTTGTAGATTAACAGTGGGTCATCAGTGGATATGGGTTTGACGTTGAGACCTGGACCATTTCAGACCTGGATTAGGTGGTAGATCATGAAGGTTCCGATGCCTGCTCTCCTCCACTCTGGATGAACCAACAGGAAGGAGATGTAGGCCTCATTATATTTGACGTCCGGGACCATGAAGCCGAAGCCGATCACCACCTTCTTATAGAGAACGACCACGCTGAAGTCAGGATACTGAAGACACCGGACAGGTCCAACACCTGGACAGGGACAGACATCACACATATCAACCCAGGTCAGAGATGAAATGGGCGTGTCCACTGAGTGAATACCATTTCCAGCTGACCCGAAGTTGAGGAGTCAGATTTCAACTGTTAATGTGATCAAAAGGCTGTGACTCAGAGTAAAACTATTAAGAGTTAAAACATAATTCTAAACATGACATATATGATAAAATGAGAAACACAGTTATGGCTGCAGATGCTCCTTTACGTGGCACCAGCATCACTACAGATTAATTCATCAGAACAGTATGAAATACTGCATCTGAGGTTACATGACACCACTTTTAATTTGGCGTAGATTGAACCCTCTGTGTTTCGCTGTTACCTATCAATAAAAGAGCATTGTCCGTTGATGTGTGTTCCTCTGTAGAGACAAGGTTCATTTATTAACATGTTCATTATACAAATGGATTCATATTTGATTACATTTTGTTTTATTCATTCACTTGTTATTAACAAATTAACTCAAATTAGCAGTGACTTAAATCATTAAAGAGAATCACCTCTTCACGTTTACTATAGGAACTGCACAGTTAAAGGGGGAGGGGTCCATTACCTGGCCAGAAGCTGTCATGACACATTGCATTGACCGATGGGATGTGATTGGGCCGGACTTAGCAGTAGTCGATGGGGGCGTCGGCTTCACAGACCCAGTTTGGGTCCTTCCTGTGGGCAGTACGATCTGATCTCCGCCAGCAGCCTCAGTTTCACTGGTCGACTTTCGTAATCCCTCCTGAAACGATACAATGACAAAGTTCCGGACCGGTCCAGGACAAGAGTCCAGAACATGAGTCCAGAACCCCAGAAGGTCACCATGAGATGAAACAGAAACGTCCCTGATGTAGGACTTTAATATGAAGGGCGTTCTGGACCTGCTGTAGGGTTGAGGAACATTCAGTACCTAATGTAGGCTTCAGAATCCGGGCCGTATATGGGCTCTGATACTTGGTCCAAACCTCCCTCTGCTCCCATGAGGCGGTGCCAGAAGGACACCGACTGCTGTGGACACCTCTGTTGGACACGTTGGTCTGGACACAAACACATCAGACCTAAATCAATCACAGTGAACCAGTTGAAATCTTCCACTGTGTCTTTCTGTTCAGTTGAATCCAATAAATCTTTATGACACTGGTGTCAAACTGAGGTAAACTGCTCGTTCTTTTACAGAGCAGGATTCAACCACATCTAAGTAAATGAAGACTTTCGATGATAAAGAATTTAACACATCGATTTTTTGTTCTGGTGTCATTTCAATGTATTTGGACAAACGCTAATAAGTGGAAAAATTTATTAGTAAGAACGGACTTCAGGTAAATATATTTAAGACCAACGACACAAGTGAAACATTAATGATGAAGTCAAACAGTTTAAGACCCAGATTTGGTAATCCTCAATCTGAATCTGGAGCGCCTTCTCCACCAACACTTCCAGGAGCTTTTATTTCATTTACTTGGTAAAGAATTCCTGTTAATATGTGCAGTTTGTGTTTCCACCATCAAACTTCAGGAAATTTATTCAGATCAGACTCAGGAGTTTCCAGTCATCAACTCATAGTCATACTGAATTTCTTCTGATAGTATTCCGAAAATATGACCATCCAGAGTGTATTCAGATGGACAGACAGATTATGACAATGACCTTGTAGAGACGAATATGGGTCGAATGGACGTTGTCGTCGGCCATTTCTCATAGCTTCTCTTTTTTGCTCCATTTTCTAAATGATCAAAACACAAACCAAGTGAATCTTGCAAAAATGCCATAAACCACTCTAAACACATCTATCAGTTTTACTCCAATACACTAGTACTAGTACTGATTCTGGTCTCCATGTGGACCAGGTTTTACCTCCTGAACTAAAAACCACTATTTTGTTTGCGTGTTCTTGCATCTTCACCACTAGGTGTCCCAAAACAGTCTGAACCTTTACCTGGAATCGGTCGAGGACACGCAGCTCCTGGCTGTTGGTACGGTATTTCCCTGTGATTCCGCATCCCATCAGTAGCCCCACCTCCTGGGCACAGTAGATCCCTCCCACCAAGCTGAGGGCGGCACTGACGGCTCGGTCGATGTCCAGCAGGGGGAGCCCTCTCTGTCTCTTGGCCTGGCGGACCAGTAGCTTCCTGTGGAGGCGTTTGGCTTGTGGGGTGACAGCAAGTGCCAGAGGACAGGCATCCAGCCCGCCGCAGGAGCATCTTCTCCTCGTACAAGCTGAGGGCAGTGAAGCGAGGTGTCTGTGGGACTCTGCCTCCTTCTGATTTGTCACAGTGAACCATCTTCCTCCGCTCAGGACTTGAACTGCCTCCAGCCAACAGAGGTGGACCTTCACCTTGACCCACCGGCTTCTCAAAGTCATCCTCACGCTCGCAGCCTTCCTCATCCTCGCTCTCAGCTTCACGTTTAATGTGCGGGGGCACTGGGCGGAGCTTCTTACGGGCAATGAGGTTGGCATTCGGGGGAGGTATGTACTCCATTCCTGGGTCGATCATGCCCTCCGTGTCCATCTCCTCGTCATCTAGATATTAAACATAAAGACAGTTGAATTTGAATCAGGACTGCAGTTCATCGATTTATCCAAAACAATGTCATTTAAAAATCAGGAAAAGGACATATTCATCATATTCATATTGACATTTCCTACCATCGGTGTGTATTTAACTATCAGTTAAAGAGGTTTTGATCAGCTCTTCACTTGTTTCTTGGTTTATTCATACTTTCCTCAAAGTCAGTTGAGACTTTGTGCAACTGGTTTATTTTTGTCCTGTGTTGAAAACATCAGTGATACTATGAAGATACTGGGAACACATCAACTGATGCACTTCACAAAAATCACCAGGTGCAGTTTGAAGAATCAGTGGAAAATATGGATGGACAGACACACAGACACACACACACACACACACCTGGTTTCTTAGTTGGTCGTGTCTTTAGGCTGTGATCTACAGATTATCTTTAACTTCAACACTGACAGAACAGCAGATGTTCACCTCTGCAACACATCTGTCCCACATGAACAACAGAACTAATAAAACAGAGGTTTATGAATATGTGAAAATGAATCAATCAACGTCAAAATGTAAAATGTCCAATGACCTTGGTTACACTATTTAGACAGTCTGTACGTATTTGGTGTGAGAAATTGACTATTAACTCAATCAGATACTGTTTTATTGTTATGAATAAGATCCTTAACATTATGTCACACGTATCATAACCTCATCGCTCAGACCTGGAGTGAAGGAGGCTATTCTGCTTTCAGGAGGTTTGCGTTGGAGTTTGGTTGGTTGTTGACATCAGTCAACTGTGTTTTTAAGATCATGGTATCAAGGGTTTTACAGTCTCAACTGAGAAGACTACAAAGATTTTTGTGTAAAAACTGACCGAGTCGTCTATTTGTTGACATGGAATTACCTCCAACACAGACCTCATTGATGCCAGAAAGACTGAACCTTTAACACACGTTTCAACTAGGTTTCATTTTCTGAAAAATAGGCCATGGAATATTCCTACAAATTACAAACTTTTTTATAAAAAATAAGGCTCTAAAATATTCTCACTTTGGGATCAAATAACACACACACTTAAAACATTTGGTTTTCCTTTAGTTTTGATAAGTTTTGGCATTAGTTCAAGTGCTGTTAATTTGGCTTTTATCCGTTACTTTTAGAATCAGAATCAGCTTTAATGGCCAAACATGTGAACACATACAAGGAATTTGGGTTCGTTTTTTCTTTGCACATGTTTCAACATGAACCCAAAAACAACATAAACATAGATCTAAAATAGACAGACATTTGACTAGAGACAAGGACCACAATGGGATGAGATTTACAGTGGATATGTAATATGTACAGAGGGCAAATTAGAGTTTTATACAGTGAGTGGATGTGTACAGGGATACAGTCTATTAAAAATATGTTTATGTATATATTACTGTGATGCAAATTAGTCAGAGTTTTTATAGAGTGCAAAAAAGAACTTTGTGAGTGGGTGAATTGAAGTTAGGGGGATACTGACACTGGATGACTCATAAAGTGTAAAGTGCTAGTTAGTAAAGTGTGTTTTAATTTTTAAACCATTCTTGTTTCTGTAACCGTGAACAGGGCCTGTGGGGGCATGGCGTCAGGGATCAGATCAGCCTCTGACAGAAGACTGGGTGTGGCCGAGTGTGAGGCTGGTGTCCCCGGGGCAGAGAAGTCAGGTGACGGGCGATGGTGAGGGGCTAGTGAGTGGCGTTCGATCTGAGGAGCTGAGGGAGGAGAAGTCTATAACTTCCCCTTTCTCCAGAACCAGGTCAGGACGGCGAGTGGTTCCAACGCCGCGGCTTCCAGTCAGTTTGACAGGCGTGGAGGAGGCACTGCGGTCAGTGTAACCGCTCACCGCCTCCTTCTGAGCCCGACGGATGTCTTTGGCCTCCTGAGTGCGCGAACGCTTCTCCTTCAGCTGCATGGCGTTTTCCACCGGGTTCCGGGCGCCGCGTTCCTCAGACCCTCTACGGTGATGATCGGGTCCACGGTGGGTTTGGACGCTGGGGGCAGTCATTGACATCCTCATCATCACATAATTTAGTTGACAGTTAACAGTCATAAAACTAATACTATAGACGAGGAGCCGTCTAGTGTCTGTTCAGATAAATATCGAGTCCTAATAAATTCGTAGAAGTGAATCATCTATTCAAGGACAATGTGGTGGCTGTTACCTTTGGCCTTGGTGGTGGACTTGTCAGCCTCTGGACGCAGGGTTGGAGGTCGATTCTGAACCAGCTTCCACCAGCCAGGCTCGCCGAACTCCTGCGCTCCAGACCGGAAGAAGGTGGGACTCCCCACAGACAGACATCCAGCGACAGTGCTCCACCATGTCGACGTCTTCTTCCTGAGGACAAGAAAGTGGAAACGCCTCTAAAAGACACGTCTACAGTCAGAAATAAAGGGGTGGGGCTACAGGACAAAACTGGATTGGATTCAACTCCTTCCTGAATTAATGCCCAACTGTGACGACCACTTCAGAGGCGTCTGGGATGGTTTGGATGACGTAGCAATGCGACATGTTTTACTGTCAGACAAATCTACAACGAATGCAGAGCAATGACCCCAACGATGACATCAGAAAACTGAGGTCAACTGTCATTATTATCTTATATGGTTTTAAATCTATAACCATCTGCATTGGATTACTTTGTTTTATTCAGTTTCCTTTGTAAAACACTTTGGACTTGGAAAAGGGTTAATAAATTATCATTATAATTAGTAGTATATATTATTACTAAGTGAAATGTCCTCAAAGCAAAGACATTTTATTCATGTTTTTGTTTCAAATACAGATAATGCTATTATCATTATCATCATTATTATTATTAGTAGTAGAAGCACTAATGGTAAAGTAGTATTATTAGGTATTATCAGTATTATTATGACCTTGTTCCTAGCAGGAAGTTCCAGTGGCGGCCGATAAAGGCGCAGATTCCCTCCTTCCACCTGAAGTATCCCCTGTCGACCCGTCCCCTCCAGAGAGAGGTTGTACATCGCCAACATCACCACCTGAAACAGTCCACACTCGTCAACCCAGACACTGAACACGGGATCTGCTCTGGCTCTGTCACGTGTTTTTTTTTTTTTAATTATTATATTGGTTAAAAATGGTTGAAGCAGAACTCCATCAATGCTAGTTTTTATTCACCACAGTTCATCCATACCTGTTGCCAGGTGAGCCTCATCCTCTCAAAGCTCTCCTTTCCATCCTCTGAGCAGTCAGAGCAGATGAACTTGAAAGAAGTTGTCTCCTTTGAGGTAACTGGGCTGCTCGCCACGAAGCTGAGGCTGAAAACACAGAAACATCCCATTCAGCCAATGACAGAGCAGCAGCTGATGCATTCTGGAGACACCTCAGCTCACACGGCTTCTTCTGAAAAACCAAAAACTCTGCAGGTTGTACATCTGATCATGAAATCTAATGCAAACTTAACTGCTTCAAAGAAAGTGAATCAACCCTGTCTCAACCTGACCACACATTTTGACTCCAATTAGAACACAAATTGCCAGGAAGATGCTGTGATAACTAAAATTTTTTGTAAAAGAAAATCATGTGGACAGTTTAAAATGGAGGGAAACAATATCTGCATTTAAAGTCAGGATTAGCCACAGCTACCCTTGTGAGACTAAAGGACTAAACAGTACAGATAATGGATGGATGGTATCTGCATTACTACTCATGGACTGGGTCTGTGTCTTACCAGCGGGATCCACTTGTGGCAGCGGTCACAGTAGAACGCCATGTCCTCGCAGGCCCAGGCGCCGTCACCTTCCTCACCCACATCGCTGGTTAGCGAGTCCCCGCTTCTGTCAGTGACAGGTCTACCGAGCCGTGGTCCTCTGACTCCACAATGAGCAGCGTCTCGCCCTCCACCTCACCCTCCTCCAGACCCTCCGAGGCCGACGTGCACGCCGCCTCGTCATCAGCTCCGCCCAGCTGCTCGCTGCCGCTGTCCATGTCCAATCCGTGACTGACACACCTGCACAGTTAGAAAGGTCAACACTAACACAGGACTTGATGGTGTCTATCCCCACAATGTGTCACAAATCACAGATATTTTTTTCTTATTAATCTTCCATGTTCACTGATTAGAAGACTGAACTAGAACCTTAGCAGGGATGGATATCGGTATTATTTAGATGATACTACTACTCTATCAATACTGCTTATTGATCCAGTACTTACTGTATTTTTTTTCAGTTCCAAAGCATCTGGACGTTTGGTTTGAAGAGGCTTCAGTTCCCCGTAAGAAACAACCGGTTGATTATGAGGTGAAGGAGGAACGACATAATATATATGACGCACACTACCATTGGTAAAGGAGCTCACGGATGTTGGTTATGGATCTCCTGGATATTCACATCCTTGTCACCTCCCTCTGATAAACTCTGTTACACTTTGAATGTGCATTTACCTGCGTTAGTGGTGGGTGTGGTCCTGTGGGTGGAGCTCAGACTCTTTGCTCCGCCTCTCCGCCTCCAGTTGTCGGGTTAGAGTCCTCTGTTCCTCCAGAAGCCTCAGATTCTCCTTCTTTCTCTGGACTCGCTCCAGATCCCTGACCACACCCTCGTGGAGACGCTGCACAAATCATTAAACAAACATGATATAGATCGTGCACAGCAACACCAGCACCAAGAGCATTTGTCAGCATTTGTGCATCATGTCACCAATCATCGTACAAGTGAAGGTTTGTCATCAGACTGTGAATGTGCATTAATACATAGACTACACACCTAAGTGGGAGTGTTGTAAGGGTAACAGTCTGTTGAGAGATGTGATTTTTTTTTTAGAACCAGATGGTCTTTAAGGCATTTATTTAACCTACATGTATGTAATGAGTTAATTTTCTTCAGTCCTATGGAAAGTGACACAGCTGCATGTATTTCAAACATAATCCTACTGTTACTACTTAAGGACAGACTTCGATCAATATTAAGCTTGTTATACCAAATGTGTACATTCATATATTGAGGACTTGCAGCTGACGTCACTGGTCATGTGAATGTTGTTTACACCGCCATATTGGTAGGCACGCTATCTGGATCCAGAAAGTCAGAACTGTTGCTTTATATCGTGTTTTTCTTTGGACTCGTGTTTGCGCGTTTCGTCATTTGCGAGTATGTCTGCTTGTGATAAAGCCACCATAGATGAGTTTCAATGTTAACTAACAACAGTGATGCCCGCACAACTCGGAGGTAAAAACACGAGTACCAGCTACCAGCCGGCCCACATCAGCCGCGTACACCTCCAGGCTCTCCCCTGGAACTCGTGAACAAGCTGATATGTTAGCGCTAAAACGGTCCATTATCTGTCTCTGTCCAAAAGCCGATCCCATCTTCTCCTTCATGGCCGCATAATTTGACTTGACCGCATCGGGAACGCTGTCCCATAGTAGAAAAGCAGACTTGCACAAACGGGTGGGGAGTATTGTCACCAGCTCCCCACTGAACTCACCGGTGTCGCCTGCCGTAGCTCCAACTGCCACTTCCAGCTGCTTCACCCTGCTGAGGAAACTCTGGCTGCCATCGCCGGCAAAGGGAGCAGGTAGATCCACAACCACTCTCTCTCTATAGGGTGATAGGTCAGGGGAAGCCCTCCTGGTAGGTTTAAAGGGGTCTTCACCACCGTAGCACATGATGACAATTCTTTTTTTCCACGCCGCTAAGCGCAACGGACACGCAGGCTAACTATACTGAGAAGCTACGCTAACCGCGGTAATAACTATAAACAACGGTCGGCAGAACAGAACCACTGCTGCCACCAATGGAACCGAGCGGTCTTTATTGCCTAACTTATACTTGGTGAAAACTAAGTAATAAACGGCACACAGGAGTTTAGCAGGTCCATCGTTTAACACGTTGTACGATCCAAGGAAAGCTTGCCTACCAATATGGCGTCATGAACAGAAAACCACGTGATCATGTGACATATGTGCAACACCTCAATAAGTTTCTCTCAAACTCATAAACCAAATGTTTTATTACCTGTAATGAAAGAAATTATCTTCAGTGTGGCTCATTCACAATCAGACCGCAAGCTTACAGAGATGACTTACAGAATAAAAACTGTTTAAGATTGATTCAATATCAACTGCTTAAACTAAGAACTAAAGAAAAAGTTCACTTGAGCATAACACACTACAGCCATCCTAGTTAACTGAAGAACTCTTCCAAATCAGTAGTCCTAAGAAACTAACATCCAAACTGTATTCACTCATATCCACCTTAAATAGTACAGTAACGCTCCCAACAGTCAAGTGGGAAAATGATCTGGCCTTTTCTCCCAACCCCGATTTCTGGGAAGAAAATCTGTAAAAACACTTTCTCCATGACCACTAACACCACCTTACAGCTTATACAATATAAAACCATTCACAGAACTCACATCACTCAAAACAAAATGTTTAAATGGGACTGGCCAACTCATATCTGTTTACATTGCACATCAGGGAGCACAGACAACTACTTTCATGCCATCTAGCTTTGCCAACCAGTACACACCCTTTGGATAAAGGTCACTGAAACACTATCACCATCCTGAGTTCCAGAATCCCAGCATCAGCACCACTCTGTCTTCTTGGAGACATATCCAATGTACACCTCCATCCAGATTCAAAAAACCCATTACTCATTTCTCTAGGTGTCGCCAAAAAAGTAATCCTCCAAAACTGGAAATCCAAGAATTCATGTCATATCACTCACTGGACCAACCTAATGGCGACTATATTCAATGGAAAGAATAATGCTCTCCAGAAGAAGCATATGTCAACCTTTGAGAACCTTCTACTATTAGCCCCCCCATAAAATTGATTTAAGAATAAAAATAAATTATGAATTAAAATCTACATCATACTCTTGTGAACGATTGAGTTGATGAATAAATAAATAGAGGCAGAAAAAATTTTCATTTAGATTCTTTATGGCAAAATCCAGATCAAACCATTACTCATTTCTCTAGGTGTCGCCAAAAAAGTATCTCCAAAATGGAAATCCAAGAAGTCATGTCATATCACTCACTGGACCAACCTCATGGCTGACTATATTTCAATGGAAAGAATAAGCTCTCCAGAAGAAGCATATGTCAACCTTTGAGAACAACTGGAACCCATTCATGACTTTTTTAAAGCAAACACAGCCGAAAAACTGCATATATCATCAGAACAGAACACAACCCCCTTGCCCCTTCTACTATTAGCCCCCCCCCATAAAAATTGATTTAAGAATAAAAATATAAATTATGAATTAAAATCTACATCATACTCTTGTGAACGATTGAGTTGATGAATAAATAAATAGAGGCAGAAAAAATTTTCATTTAGATTCTTTATGGCAAAGAGAAGAAAAGAGTTTTTGTATGTATGTTTCCAGGTTAGAGAGACTTTATAAAAGTGACCTGATGACAGGAGCTGAAGGCAGTTGGACAGAGGATGCATTCTATATCAGTTTAGTCAAAATAAATGTTGGCAGCCATGCTTCCGTCAGTCTGCCCCAGGGCAGCTGTGGCTACAAACATAGTTTACCACCATCACAGTGTGAATGTGAGAGCGAATGAATAATGGATTAATAATGTAAAGTGCTTTGGGTGCCTTGAAAAGCACTTTAGAAATCTAATCCATTATTATTATTATTATCATCATTCATTCTGTTAAATTAACTTATTTGTTACATATACTGCACATCATAGGAATGTTCAACAGTACCATGTCTTGTTCTGTTTATTTATTTTGAGGAAACGATCGAGATCTGCATGTTACTCCATGTGTTTCAACCTGATACCCAGTGTCGTGTCTGGATTTAGGATCAACCACTCTGGACTGGGCTCTGGAGTACTACAAGAAATTATTAGATACATAAATAAAATCAAGAAATGATAAAAGGACCATTGTGACTGTAAAAGCTGAAGATGAAAAATCATCAGTATCCAAAAAAGTAATTTTACTTTGTGACAGTGTTTTAAAATAGAAGGAAACCTTGCTAATAGTATCTGTTAATTTAACATCTTTTGTCCATAATCAGGATACTTGTCTCAGTGGAATTATGCTATAACTGGTTGGCACTGAGGACTTTATTATTTTCGATTTGTGTATTTTGTACATTGATGTTATTGATCCTACTCATTACATTGTCTTTGTATAACTGCATGTGATGGTATATAACCATTTTGAACCTCTGACCACTTGCCTCCTACAAATCTTATATTTTATAGAAAGGCCCATATTTTATATAAAACTATTAACTCAGAATGGACTTTTTATGTTTAGATATGGCTCATTATCTAAATTCGGATGTTAGAAAACAATGAAAACAGTTTAAATTTCTCTCAAAAGTAGAACTTCCCTAGCTGCTGAAAAAATCTGCAGTTTCTTGTTGTGAAGGGATTAATCTTTTAATTTTAAGTGAAAGAGTCCGTTCGTTGACTCTGTGACCTCACTGTTAGCTCTGTTAGCCGCAACGTTAGCTCTGTCCGGCTCGGCTCGGCTCAGCTCGTCTTGGCTCACCTCTCTGTCCCAGGACTGTTTGAGGTGCACGGCTCCCACGGTGCTCAGAGTCAGAACCACAGAAACTCCCAGAACCACTTTGGAGGTTGTGGACATCACGTTACCTACAGCCGCTAACAGAGTTGCTTTCAGCAAAGCTGCGGCTCTTCTTCTACGCTACAATTACTTCTTCTTCGTGGGTTTGAGGTGTTTGTGTCTCATCAGCGCCCCCACTGGAGGTGAGTTGTATCTGTTCAACCGTCAGTCTTATCGTGTTGGGGCATTCCACTGAATGAGTGCCATTTCCGTCCCCAGGACATTATATGTATAAATGTGCATGAAAATGAACTCCAAAATACATTTAACTGTTAAGCAAAGTGTCCTGCACATTGATCTAATTGCAAATTTCAAATATTTATTGAAAACATTAATAAAAACTACCTAGAACACTGAAAAATAGCATCTGTTGCCTGTCCCCATTCTGTAATGCCACACTTTACTATGAAATATAATGATTAAAATACTTCAGAAATGTTTTTTTTTTTGTATTGTTGTGTGACTCCACATTCCATCTATGCTTTAAATATATTTTTTTCATGAGAAATCCATAATATTTTTGTGAAAATATACATTTTAGTCATGTCCCTGGGTTCTCACTCAGTCCTGTTACCTTAACACATTCTCCCCTCTGAAAAATTTTGAATATTCCACAAGTCCCATGTTCAGCAGGAAGTTACATCAGATGGATTTTCTGAAGGCCATGGGAAGATCAAAACTAAGTTCTTTCATTTTTTTTCTATTTATTTGATGATATTGTAACTGTGACTGAGAAAGTTAATCTCAACGCTTAGTCCTGTTACCAAAATTATTTCTTAGATGTTATTTGTTTATCATAAAAATTACATATTTTTTGCAAATCACAAGAATGTGCTCAGTGTCATCATGCTATTACCATGAATGCCATGTGGCTGTATTTCATGAACTTGCTAATTCTGTGCTAAAAAGTCATTCCTGTTACTTTCAGTCCTGTTACTCAAATAAAGAGTAACAGGACTGAGTAACAGTAATGGAAGTGAGTAGCATCCTCTGGTTTATTGATTTATTAGTGAATTTTAGTCAATATAATACTATTCACTTGATTTTAAAGTTTTACAGTTGAAATTATTATATTCATTTGGCTAGTTATGTTATAGTATATAGAGCAATCTGCACATGTCTGTGCAACCTCTGAATATTAATTAATTTGCATAAAATTTGAAATTTAAAATTGGTAATTTGGCCAGATATGGAAACAAATGCAGGGTTCTAATCCAGAGAATCTGAAAAAAATATTTTTTTGGACCACTCTAACACACACACACACACACACACACACACACACACACACACACACACACACACTCCTGTTACTAAATAACTTTTTCTAAAAAATAAAGATAAACCACTGGATTTTTTCAATTATGTGTGGTCCATTCTTTGTCCAAGTATTTAATGAATTGCATCATAAAAATTTTGATAAATTTGAGGTTTGGGTCTCCTTTAAAATGAAAAAATGACTTTGCAGTTTTAAGAAAATTACAACTTGCATGCATATATAGTGATTTTTTAGTCACAAATATTAATTATTTTAACATGTGAGGAAGAAAATTTCTGATTTGAGAACACAGACAGCACCCTTTTGTTTGAGAGCACAGAAGGCACCCTTTTGTTTCATGTTCCCTGTCGAGCTAACCTGTTTAGCATTAACCAGTGATGTTTTGATATGTTAAGATGTCTCCACCAGGTCTGACAGACTTACCTTCTTTTTCCCTTAATGTGAATGCCCCCCTCCCTTCCTGGAGTGTGACCCCCTCCCCTTTCCCTTGAATGTAAATTCCCTTGGCTCCCTCCTGAAGTACACCCCCTGTTTTTTTCTTTATTTCTTTGTTTGTCTTTTGTTTTTCTATTGACTGCTTTGAAGTAACTGTATAAATACCAGCTGAAAACGTAGATTCGGGGTCAGACTACTGAAACAGACTCTGTCTGCATCGGTACTCTCACCATGTTCCGGAACACTAAATAAAGCTACACTCATCACAGCAAACTTTGAACCACGTTTTGTGATTTTTCTTCAACACATGTAACCAACCATTTCTTTAAAATGAACGCTTTGTTGAGAGAAAAACAACGAAATTAGCTGACAAGCTTTTAAGTGTGCTTTTAAATGTCACGAGTTTTGGTAACAGGACTGAGAAAAATGCAATCATATTCTGCTTAAAAACCTTGTAAAAAATCAAATAAAGTTGCCTGAGATGGACCAATACACATTTTGAGTAGTTAAATATGTGTTATTAGATTCAGTGTTGAAAAAGATAAAAAATGAAGTTTAATTTGGAAGAGTTATAACAAGCAAATGGCACCCATTTGGTGGAATGGCCCTTTCATTTATGTACATGTATTTTTAAATATAGTTTTATGCCCTTCCTTGGTTTTCATTATATCGTTCATCAAGTCATATTTATATCTTTAAAATTAATCTGACTTTCTTCATATCCAAAGTCACTCTCATTCTATTCACACAAGAGAGAAATTAATTGACATAATACTTTATATAAAATTGGTTTTAGTCCAAACCAAACGCCAACACAATAGGGATTTTACAAAACAAATTGTCACTGACAGCCCCCAGTTCCCTTATGACTATTAACACCACTGTTGCCTTCTAACTCCTCCTTCTGCTCTTGGTATTTCTCAAGCTCCTTGTGTTCCTTCTTCCTGATTTTGCAATCACTCGGGATTGCCATACAACCCCTACCTCTGTCTTCTGATCCTATTCGACCATCACTATGTTAGGCTGATTGGCCATCACCATCTTGTCAGTCTGAATCTGGAAGTTCCACAGGATCTTGGCCTGTTTGTTCTTGATCACCTTTGGGGGTGTCTTCCATCTTGACCCTGGGACCTCCAGTCCATACTCAGTACTACAAATGTTCCTATCCACTATGCCTGCTACCTGGTTATACTGCTCCATGTATGTCTTGCCTGTCAGCATCTTCCACCCTGCTGTGATGTGCTGGACCGTCTCAGGGGCTTCTCTTCACCAGTGGTTCTCAAATCCGGTCCTTGAGAACCCCTATCCTGCATGTTTTAGCACACCTGGTTCGATTAATGAGCAGCTCATCATCAAGCTCTGCAGAAGACTGACAACGATGTAATGGCTTCCAGGTGTGCTGGAAGAGGGTTAGGGTTAGTATATCAAAAACATATCTAAATATCTAAAAGATGCAGGATAGGGGTCCTCAAGGACCAGATTTGAGAGCCACTGCTCTACACAGCCTGCACCTAGGGCAGGGGTCAGCAATCCTGGTCCTAAAGAGCCACTATCCTGCATGTTTTAGATGTTTCCCTCTTCCAGCACACCTGACTGTCATTATCAGGCTTCTGCAGAGCTTGATGATAGGCTTATCATTTGAATCAGGTGTGTTGGAAGAGGGATACATCTAAAACATGCAGGATAGTGGCTCTCTAGGACCAGGGTTGCTGACCCCTCTTACCTAGGGTCTTGTCTGGTGTGGTAGACCTACACCTGGGGTCTTGTCTGGTGTGGTAGACCCCGGCCGCTATTGCTCTGGTGTTCAGGGCCTGGTCTTATTCAGCCATGAGTAGTGTCTCTGTGTTGTCTTTCAGTCCAGCCTTTTCCAGCCAGTGGTATGTTTTCTTGATGTCAGCCACTTCCTCAATTTGCCGGTGGTACATGCCATGCAAGGACTTGTCCTTCCATGATAGCCCCACTGGCTCCTCCTACGTACTGAACTTCTGTTGCCTGAGGCATTCACTCAGCAGTAGGTCACTGGGAGCCATCCTTTTGATATATTCGTGGAGGTTTGCCGTTTGCTCCTGGATAGGAGCTCTTTCACTTAGTAGTCCTCCACTTCCTTTTGCTTTATGTACAGCCTCATGATGCTGGATTTAGGGTGAAACCCTCCATGCAGGGCTGGTTGTAGCCATTTTGGCGCCCTAGGCAAGATATGAATTTGAAATTAAATGAAAATATTGATAATATTTGTATAAACCTTTTAAATACCCTCAAATCTGGAAGATCCCATTAGTACTAAACACTAACATTTCATCTGAAAATGACTGAATATAAACCTTGTGATTTTTTTCCTTAAATCTTTTTTGGAGTTGACAGGTTAAGTCCACTGAACTTCTGAAATCAGTCCTCTTTAGTTAAAGGTTTTTGAGTTAAAGTGTTTTAGTTTTTCTCATCTGATGTTAAATACTGAGTGAAGACACAGACGATGTGTGTACATGTGCTGTCTGTAGATGGTGTTACATAACAGTGTGGATGGAACACAAAGGGTTAACTCTGGTCCTCGAAGACCCAGAACCAGGACCACATCGGATCTGGTTCCAGGGGAGGTGGGTCCAGTAGAAGACCTAACATATCCTGACATCCGTGACCTGTTGGTGTCCGGTGATGTTATTTGTCCTGCTTCTGCATTAATGAGACCCAGACATCTTCAGTGTGAAACATCATCTCCAAACAAACGACAAACACAGATTCATCAAACGTGATAAAACAGATGAACCTCAGTGAAACAGCTCATCTGACATTTATACATCCAGAGAAACACAGAACCAGCAGCGTTTACATCCCAAAGGGCAAAGACCTCAGTTACAATATGAAGCAAATGTAGAAACTTAAAGCTGTAATACCACCCACGGCTACTAGATGCTGCTGTTAAAGCCCTGAATAAACTGAACCAAAAAAAACTAAGTCATGTTTTTGCAGGAGTCAGTCTGGTCTAATCGCTTCATATCCAGGAGAAGCTGATTGACAGCTCATGGCTGCCGTTCAGAGTGAATTTAATGAAACTCATCTCCACTGTATCTGAGTGAACACATTCAGCAAGGATGGAGAATGTCTTCGTTACTCCATGTTTTATCAACTTTATTGTTTTACAATTTATTAAGCTATAACTATTGCTAACCGCATTGGCTCAAAGCTAATGCCTTGATTGTACCACCTCCATGATATGCATTTGTTTTATTCTCCTGTTAATTCTGCTGCAGTGAACTGGGATGAAATACACATGTCTGAAGCTGAGTCATTTATACAATAATTAGTTTACACTGCATTTCATCACATAATGCTTTATTGTGAAATATAATGTAACCTCTGTTGAGAAGCTCCTTTTTTTGGACTGAAAAACAGAACAAACTGAACAGATGAAGCCTGTTTTATTGATCAAGTAACATAAACAGGACAAAGGTTTCACTGTACATACGACCTGGAGAGCAAATAAAAATAAATAGTGTCACAGCAATAAATTAAATGCATGAAATGGACCAATGAGGACGTCCGCTGGAAGTCATGTGAGATGAGAGGCTGAGTCATCAGTGCAGTTCGATAGCTATTTACACACATTTCACTTTTTACACTGTTTTTTTTTTTCTCCATTTTCCGCAGACATTTCACTCGTTTCACCTTCAGTTTTTTCAGAAACAACTTAAAGACTAAAAAACAGAAGCAGCAGCTGCTGAAACAGCTGCATCACATGAATGATAGCTTTAAAACAGTATCAAATACAAAAATACTCCACACTCTGGGGACGGCCCATGGTCAACAAACGCACCAGCAGCTCCCGCCCATAGCCACCTGTTCATTGGCCAGTGGAGTCATATGACCCAACGAGTCATGACTGTATACAAGAAGCACAGGACGACATTGGATTAATCAGCATGTTAAAGATCTTAAAGACCCTGATTACTGACTATTTACAATTATTTACTGATTACTTTGTTTTTACATTTTATTTAATATTTTAGCTACACAACACAAATGACTGTCATTGTTAAGATTCGCAGCCCAATTAGTCAAGACATTTACATTTTATTTCAATTAATGAATGAAAATTGAATTTACGTCATTTTATGATTTGACTGATCCAAACATTTTCTTGAAAATGTAAAGGATTTTTATGTATTGCCATGAAAAAAACACATTTTTGTTAATCGTTTCGTATTTACTGGTTGATGGGATGAATGTGGCTCACTAGCACCCCCTAGACCATGCCACACATGATGTCCCCTTTATCTGCAGATTATTCTCTGCAACCCTGCTGATGGAACCAGGCCACATTTTTCTACAGTTTTCTTCCCATTTGCTCAACAATTTTATGAAAACATGACCAATGAGGATTAGAACCGGGGACCAGAGGATCGTGGGGTCGAGAGCTGCTGAGCAGACCTTTGACCTTTCAGCCATCCTCCTGTTTCAGCTTCATGTGCGTACAATCATGATGTCAGCGTCCGACAGCGACGAACGCAATCTATAGACACAAGCACTGCAGGTTCTCCAGCATGTAGCCTCCAAACCAAGACCTGGACCAGGATCAAGATTGGGGCCGGAACCGGAATTGGAACTAGGACTCTGACCCATGCCCAGACTCAGACCCGACCAGTGACTACAGCTTTCATAGTCCAGCTTTGTGTCCACACAGACACACTCACAATGAGACAGAATCAAATGAGCAACAAAAACTGATGTAAACATTATCTGAGGAAAACAAACACCTGAGACTATTTCATGACCAACGGTGGATCTGAAAACGTTCCCTCCGTTCATGATGCTCCCAGCCGAGCTCAGCTTCCTGTTTCCATGGAAACCCACTGCTGTGCTGAGGATTCTTTAATAATTTTTTGTAATTGTTTCTTCAAGCAGGGGGCAGAGCACAGACCTATTCTCAGACCAGGTGTACTAGAATAAATACTGGATTCTGACTGGCTGGAAGATGATTGTTACTTGATGTACTGGAGCCTGAAAAAGCAATGGTTTGACCCTTGAACTCATCAGTGGACAATAGTTGTATTTGCTGCCATTTTCCATCCAGTCACAGGAAACAGCCCGCGGCTGACATCATCACCAGACACCACAAGGCTCATGGGAAACTGGCAACTAAAACCCCCTCTGTTCTGAAGATAATCTGCATCAAAGCTGCAGCCCAAAGTTAAAGTACCTTCTAGCACTCAGTATGCTAACAGACAATGTGTTTTTGGTAGAGCTAACATGTCTGTGTTCATGTTAAACTGTATGTAAACTATGACTGTGTATTATTCTGACAGGAGCATCATTAAAACCAAATATTAGCTCACTGCTAATAAGCTAACAGTGTTTGTTATTGACCTGCTGTCATATTTTGGACATAAACATAAATGGCACCAAAATAATCGACTGATCATTCAGATAGGAGGTATTGTCAATCCATGCTCAGTGAGTTTTAGCCACATGAAGCCTTGAGTTGGTTGTTTTCATTTTAACAGTTAGTTTGAGATTAGCAGATTTGTTTGAACTCAGTGTGACCTTTAACTTGTAGCCCAACTGATGAACACATTCTCATCAATACAAGGTGTTCGATAAAAAGGATCAAGGGAAAAAGACAAAACTGACTTTAACTGATTTACGTCAAAAATGGCAGAAAAGTAGCTTGACCGCGTGATTGTGTTTTAGCGTAATAAGATAGAAGTCTCCAGTTCTTATTGGTTTCTTTGAAACCCATCCACCCAAGCCTTGCAAACGTTAGAATCAGTTAGCTCATTGACTAACGAGGTAAGGAGACATCAGACAGAGAAAGTTCATTTGTAGATTTGTCTCAGTGTTGAGTTTACCTGTGATTTTTATCGATGTACTGACCATCGAACGGAGGCTTTAGTTTAGGCTGCAGCTGCAAAGCACAAAACAGGATGGAACTTGCGTCTTTCTAAACATTTTCACCCCTAAATATTGGACACTTTTGAGAAGCACTGAGACTTTTTTGCCAGATGTTGTGGTGCTTTTGGTTACGTGGAGACATTTCTGAACGTTGGTGAACATCAAGCAACTGGACACAGACAGTGCACACTGCAAAACACATAAACAGAAAACAGTTCCCTTGAGAGTCCTGACAGTTTCAGGCATTGAGGGTAGATCATCCGATGAAAAGCTCTGCTCTTCTGCATCTACCCAAGCTCAAACTACCCTACAAGTTCTGAGAGTCTGTATGAGTGAAAAGAGTTTTGATTGCTAACCCTACAAAGACACAACATCCCCAGTCCCTTTAAGGTAGTTCAGGTGAAGTCAAAACGAGAATAGAAAGCGTCCATGCCTCGCTGTCTGGTGGTTGAGCCATCGAGGAGCAAAGTGTTACCAAAACACTTGTGTAGCAGGTAGATCAAGGTGGAAATCGAGGGGGTTGATTGGCCACTACAGCTCTGCAGTGATCATCCAGACAGCACGTTAAACTACATGCAGCAAAAGCTTCCAGGTGAGGCATCAACCATAACAGCGACAGTCCATGACCCACAGGTTCCACGAAAACAAAGCAAACAGGGAAAGGGAGTGCATAAGCGAGGCATCTACCACTACAAGAGTTGGCGGTTGGTGAGTTTGCGTTGTTTCTCTGATATTGGAGAGCGATGGCAACGGCAGCGAGAGTCCATCGGAGGCGTTGCATTCACCAGAAAAACATCTGTCTGCTTCGACTCACTAACCGTGCTGGGATCAGGAGTTGAACAAACTGAGAAGAAACACAAGTGCAAACAAATGTAGACGAAATCCAGCCCAGGCACGAGATTTAAACCCGCCCCCCACCCCAAATAAAAGAGAAAACTTTTGGCTTGGTGGTTATATACAGTGGCTTCCTGTGCAGAGTCTGATGTCACAGGTTCCATGAAGGTCTGGATGTTGGCGACCCAGCCGCCACGGTCAAAGGTCAGGGTCAAGTCTTCGAGCTGGGAGGGGGTGGAGCCAACCATGACATTATAGGGAAGGGTAAAGTGCCTCCCCCTTCATGGGACCAGTGGTCGATGGTGAGAGGTTTTACGCGAATCATGAAGTCAGTTACATCATCATCACATGATGTTTTCAGTTTAAAACAAATGAATAAAGTCAGAGTTTAACTGGTTAACTATCAAATGAAAATACGCCATCGATGAAAATTACAACATATCATAACTTCCTGTCCACGGTCTATTTACACCAGGCATGTCCAAAGTCCGGCCTGGGGGCCAATCACGGCCCGCGGTCAGATTTAATACGGCCCACAGCTTGGGTTTTAGAATGTATTATTCATGGCCCGCTTGGACTGTTGAACCTAGTACATGAATCATAAAAGGTTCAAAATGCAGTTTCTCCGTTCACCTCATGGTGGCAGCACCACTCTAACTATCTGGCTCTCTGACCTCGTCATGAACCCTTTTCGCTAAGTTCTAACCACGGCACCTGTAAATAAAAAAATAAAGTTGACAGTGAAGGCCGCCGCTTCCAGGAGAGATGGGACTTATAATTTTTTTCACTGAAAATCAAGGCGATTGTGTTTGCCTAATTTTTCAAGAGACTGTTGCCTTGTTTAAGGAATTCAATGTAAAGAGACACGAGCAGACAAAACATGCTAACGCATACGACAAGCTAGCAGGGAGTGAAGCAATTCAAGCTGCTTTAAACTCAACAGTGACTCTTCATGTGAACCTGGAGTTCGATGAATTCGCCACCAAGGTAGGCTACCAAGTTGCCAGGTTAGTTGCCTCTAACTGCTGGTGTTGTGTACTTGTAGATGTGACACAAAATATTACTTTCTGAATGATTTTGTGAAAGACAAGAGTAAGAGTCATATGTTTTCATCTTAAATGTTAACAGACTTTGCATTACTGAGTAATATATGAGTAATGATTACTCATATAAGTAATGTTTAAAATGAATGTGGGGTTAAGATTTTTACCAACTTGGAAGTTTAAGGTACTCCACACAGTTTGTTCTATGTTATCTGACTCCAGATGTAAAAGGAAGGCAGATTTTTATTTTTTTTTAATTTGTTCAGACCTGAGTGGCCTAGATTTGGTTACATTGCTATTTAAAAAAATGATATTGTGACAATGAAAATTAAATTGTTGTAGAACAGTGCTTTTATATGTAATTTTTACTGTTTAAAAAACATCCGAAGGGACCACTGGCCCCTGGCAATCTTCACATTATCAGATCTGGCCCTCTTGAAAAAAAGTTTGGACACCCCTGATTTACACGGACCTCTGCATCTACTACTGACCAGGCCTGATGTTTTTGATGGCATCTCACACTAAACCGACCACAAACTCTGGTTTTATTCACTTGCAACATTAACCTTTAAACTGAATGTAACTGATGGCGTGATTCAACCAAATCCCACCTTTGGTGACCATCCATATGTATCCTCCTTTAGGTCCCATGGGCCACGGCGGGAGGGGTGGGACTTGGCCTCTCCATTTGTACATGTTTGTTTTGTGTGTATGTGCACTGAATTGATGTCCAGTCAGCAGAGTTTTGTCACTGTTGTGTTGGAATGAACCCACGAGTGGCCCCACCCCTTCCCTTTAGCTCCGCCTCCAGCTACTGGCGGACCTCATTGGCAATCAGACTGTCCTCCCCTGACTGGAAATCCGCCTCATTGATGCTGTTCCCTCCGTTCAGCATTTCCTCATCCTGAGAAGAGCCCCGGTCCTCCTCGCCGCTGCCGCCACCGGGCTCGTCAGAGTTGGGGTCCTGGAGAACCTGGGCGATGTACATCTGCTGCTGCTGCTGCTGCTGCTGCTGCTGACACCAGAGAACATCAACCGTTAGACCGACGGCCGCGACAGGACACGAAACGCTTTAGATGAACGTTGACTACATTACTGCATGAGTTTAACATCATTATATGTCTTTAAATAAGAACCAATGAAATTGTCTCAGCAGGCTCATGACACATTCCCCTGAGCCAAAAGCAAATGATCTCACCTGGGATTTGGTGGTGGGGGAGGACGAAGGACGGGCTGGACGTCCGTTTTCAACGGTGTCGATGTCATTCTCCTTGGTGTCGATCTGAGGCGTAGGAACAGAGATGAAATAAATGAAATAAGCAGAAATAAAATACAGACATGGTTAAACATCCAATGAACCACACTGATAAAGAGCTGCTGCACCTTGTAATTATGAGCACTGAGGTACTTGAAGTGTCCGAAGCAGACGTGGGACAGACAGACCACAATGGTGACAATCAGCACCACCAGAGTGAACATGGAGGTCGGAGTCTCGAAACCTGACAATGCATTCAATTAGCATCTGTTAGCATTCAGCTGCTACAACTGGACCGATCCATGGCTGACACTACAGACGCGTTTCAAAAGGGGGGTTACCTGTCCGAACCGTGGAGAAGAACAGCAGCCAGAAGAGGCAAAGGATGGGCGCGGCCACCACCTGAGTGACGGCTCCAGAGTGGATCTTCTTGTCCAGTTTTGAAGGCAGGTAGGCGTAGTACATGTTGTATCGATCCACAAGGTGTTTGAGCAGCATGTACATTAGACCTGCAGGGGGACACAACACGTGGACACCCTGGTCATCCACCACTCACCCTCTGGTGTGTAGATGATCTGGATCTGGAGAACCTTACAGGACTAGAGGAAACACTGCAGGGCTTCCACCAGACCAGGACTTGACACATGCATTAAAGACATAAACTGTGATGTGACAGTGAGAGTCCAAACTGACCGAAGGGGACAATGATGGGGCAGGTGATGCTGTAGGCCATTACCACGGTGAAGACATTCATCATCCAGGCGTACGCCGCTCCGAACTGGAACTCATAGGCCTGATGCTGCAGAGACCGCACAGAGTTAAAAACACATGAACCAATGCTTCAGACTCAGATGAAGGAACATTTCAGCCAGCGGTGTAGTCCAGGGTATACAGCGGTATACGGTGTATATCAACTTATTTTTCAGTCAGCATTGTGTATACCCACTTCTAAATCCCCCTAATGCACACCATTCAGTAGTATCTGCAGCCAAATTGCCCATTTTTTTCTCCTAGGATGGTGAAGCCCCGACCCGCCCTACTCTGCCTCTAATTGGCTAGTACTCGGTGTCTTCACTGATTAGATTGGTAAACTTTAGGCATGAGGACTGATGAGCCAATCAGAGGCAGAGTAGGGCGGGTCATTCCAAGGAAAATATTGCTAACTAGCGCTGACCACCTCTGGAACCTGATTGGACACCTCAGGTGCCAGTGCCACCCCAGTTGATTGACAGGTCACTGCATGTCTCGTTGAAAGATGTGTGATTATTGGAAATGTGAATGAGAAGGGCAGAATAAACGTCTATCAAATGAGTGACACATATCGAGAGAACCTACTTTCATGAATACATAATTCTGAGGTAAGTTTTACGGAGGTTTCCAAATCGGTCACTGTTTTAAACTACAGGCAATATGACTGTACATTTAGAGGAGAAGAGATTTTGTCACCAATAGTTAAACTGTGTGAGTCAGCTAACGTTATGAAAAGCTAACTTTATCCTATGTTTGCCTCATGTTGAATCCATTAGACGTTCATGCAGCTGCTTGTGTGACCAGTAATACCTAAAAACTGCTCCTGATCAAATCATGATAATTTTATAATAGTGAGCAAATACTATTGACAGATTTTTGGGTAAACTAAATAAAGTAGTCTTACATGTCAGTTTCTAAAATGGCATTTTTCTGGACTACTTTAAAAAAAGGCAAAAATTGAGAGTATACCCACTTCTCCAGGGACCACTACACCACTGATCTCAGCTCAACGTCCCCAAATGTCCGCATCCCACTTTAAATCTGGTGTTTAGTGTGTTTTTGCTACATCAGAGGTTTTCCAAGTGAAATACTCACCTGCTCCACAAACAGAGTTTTAAACAAGCCCTCTGTTTTTTATGTTTTCACAGTTTCATCAAAACTAGAATCACAGCTGCAGCAAATACGGCACCATCTTCATATTTATACAATCTAAGTAGAGGAATGTTTTTATTTTTGACTTTTGTTCCATGAAGGTTCCTACATGCATTTGAGATTCAATTCTTGACCAAACAGACTGTGGTGATGTCACATCCCTCCAGATGGTGTGAACAATGTGATAGATAAACCTCCAACAGGCCTGTGCTGTTGTGTATGTGTGAAGGTGTGTCTGGCAGTGGGAGCACTGCCCTCACCCTCTTGACGTTGCGGCGGTCGGCAGCGGACCGGGCCAGGCAGAGCCGGATCATGTACATGAGTAGACCTGGGATCCTCAGCAGGTCCATGGCGTTCCCGATAAATGCAGAGGCGATGACATAGTTCACGAAGAACGCTCCATTATCAGGGAGAAAGACACACCTGCAGGGGGCAGAGCAACAATATTAAACGCTGACATCAACGTTTTGATATGTTACTGATGAAATCATGGGCCTGGATGACAATAACTTATTTATTGTTTAACTCTGGTCACTTTATTTCAATTCATCTCACATTTATACATCTACGTTTTTTTCCTCGAACACTTTCCATGCCGTTTCCTCATAAACATAGATTCTGAGGTTTGTTTTTCATAAATTTCTCACTATAACCTCCCAGAAAATCCACATTTCTTTCTTATAATTCTCAGTTTTCAGTACTTTAATTTGAGGATATTTTCTCTGCGTAATGTGACTTTAAACTTTTCTTCATCTCCTTTTCGTTCATAAAACATTTGTAGTTTTCTATGTGAATCAATAAAGTTAACACGAGAAAGGTTTATCAACTCACTCAAATCTGACTTTGGCATCAGCAAGAAACTTCTTATCAAACAGCCATCGGAAGAAAACATCCAGACTGGAAAACAGAGAGAGTTGTGTTAGCAGAGGTCAGAGGTCACGCAGTTTCTTACACCAAATTATATTCCTGACCTGCTGAGTCCAAGCGACGGCAACAACAGAACCATGAAGATCAGGAAGGTGTAGCATTTGTGCATCGTCGTCCTGTTTTCTCCAGACCTGCATGAAACCAGTCAGGGTCAGAGGTAAAAAGATAAAGAGGATGAGGCTTCAGTCCTCGATCTGAATCTGAATGGAGGAGTATTTCTGAAAAACTGAGCAGTTGCTGGTGATTTAAGACAGTGAATAGAATCATTACCTTTGGTTTTAGTGGTTATTGAACATTAACCTTTTATCAAATACATTTACATTCTTCAAAGGGGGGGGGGCTTTTCAGACAACCCAGGATTCTTGGGAATGGGGCTATGTGCTGAAGAAGGCTCATTGGTGGATCGCACTGTCTGCGTTCCACACTTCTGTTCACCCTCCATGTTTATTCCAGTCCTGTCTGTAAATGTGTTTATTCCATTTCTACAAGATTCACTTGGTTTATGTTTTGATCATTGGTTAAATGGAGCAAAAGAAGAGAAGCTATGAAAAGTGGATGACAACGATGTCCATCTGACCAATATTCGTCTCCTACAAGGCCACTGCAAGAATGTGTCTGTCCATCTTAATACACTCTGAATAAGCCTGGACCTCGAACAATGTATTTACAGAATACGATCAAAAGAAATTCAACAGGACTTTGAGTCGGTGACTGGAAATGGCCGAGTTTGATCTGAAGAAATTTACCAGAACTTTGAGGGGGAAACACAAACCACACAGATTACCAGGAATTCATTTATCAGGTAAATAAATACCTGGAAATAAAAGTTCCTGTGAATGTTGGTGGAAAAGGGGCGGATGAGTCAGGATCAGGTTTCAGGGTCAGGTTTCACAGACTGGGGGCAGGGTTTGTTTACCTGGTCCAATGAGCTTCGAAGAACGCAGAGTAGTATACGATGGTCGGCAGCAGAGCAGAGAACGCCCACAGCAGCAGAGTGGGGAAGAACTGGGTGATGATGGGGTTCTGAAACAAACAAACAAATAAATACATAAACCAACAAGCAAAACACACCAACAAATAAACAAATAAAGCAACAAAAAAAAAAAAAAGAAAATAAACCAACATATAAATAAATAAAAGACAAGTAAACAGACTGAGTCCCATTTAATCAGAATCAGTTTGGAACTTCTAACAAATTCACTTTTCACTCAACGTTCACCATCCAGAAGCTGAGTTTCCTTCAGCATAAATTAGGTTGTTCCTGTCATCTTTGGATTTACTCCTGTGCATTTTGATGTATTTTAATGTCATGGAGCTGAAGGTTCGACCTCTTCGTCAGTGAAATGTTTGTCGTGAAAATCACAAAGAACCAACTGGTTTGGACGTCCTTCAAGTGTGAATAATAACAGTCTAAGACACTAATGTGAACATTGGTTGATGGCAATTCTTACGTTAAGATACTCGACGGGTTTGGTGACATTGAACTTATCCATGGTGGTGATGATGATGGCAGGCGTGGTGAGGAAGAAGAGCAGGAGGAAAAGGATGCAGTTGATGATGAAGCAGCGGATCCACCAGGAGATCCCACCCAGCGACAGGTGCTCCCTGCATGATAAACCAGAGGGGATGCTGCATCAGCTCCTCCCATTAGCTGAGAATTAGGTGGGTGAGGTTTGTGTGGATGAAGCTTACCAGCGGACATTCTGCGGGTCGGGCGCATATGAAACGCTCCAGTTGTAAACATGGAGGACTTCGCTGAACTGGGACGATTGCGGCTCCTGGCGGCACCGGCAGCCCTGGACCTGACAGGCATTGAAGTCCTTCAGGATGCTGAAAGACAGGGGGCGGGGCCAGTGGGAAGGCAGAGTTACAAGGGGGAGGATGCGGGGACAGTGGAGTCACTTTTAACAGTAAAAAAAAAGAACCATAATTCAGGACCACCCAGAAAGGAGCTGATTGGATGGTTTACTCTACATGGTTCATGGGTTCAAACATCGTCTGGTTTATTAGAGTCAACAGAACCTAAACGAAAACTAAAACTAGCACTCAAAAAAACAAACAAACATTAAATAACAGAAAACATAATGAAGTACAATGAGATTGGTTTTGGTTTTTCTTCCAAAGGACAACAAAAACCTAAAGAAAAACTCAGGTAGAAACATTAAACTCATACTAAACTGAATCTAAATCTTCTGATCACATCTGGACCATCAGGACTCGGGTCTACAATCCATGACAACTGAAACCAATAAACGTAAAGGTGTGGAGCGTGTTGGGGGCGGGGCTTACATGGCAGTCATGGCTTCATTCTGGAAGGTGACGAAGGCCATGCCCAGTGGTTTGGTGTGGACTTTCTCCTTCTCCTTCCTGTACTCCTCCTTCAGCTTGGCCTCCCTCTTGGTGTAGTAGCTCACCGCCTCCTCCTGCAACACAAACACACGCTGCTGACATGCTAAGAACACGCCAAGAACATGCCCATACCATGCCAAACCCATGCCAAAAACACAACACAGTAAACTCCTTGAATCTGTTATGGGTCAGAGAACTACCTGACCAATCGGCTGGTGTTGACGTTCAGAAGCATCCAATCAGAGGACACATTAGATGTTTAATGACCTGGACAGGAGGACTGGTCACATCCAATCAAAGAAAACCACTAATGATGGAATAAAACGACACCACAGTGACAAAAAGTGGAGTAAAAGTCCAGTGGGCGGAGCCTCCCAGTCAGCACTCAGGTAACAGCCACAGGTGTGTAGCTACGAGTCATGTGATGCCACTGATGTTACGTCACTGAGTCTGTTTACATCCATACTAATACTTTTATCCAGGGGTCACCAACCCCGGTCCACGAGATCTACTATCCTGCATGTTTTAGATGTTTCCCTCTTCCAGCACTCCTGATGGGTCATTATCAGGCTTCTGCAGAGCTTGATGATAGGCTTATCATTTGAATCGGGTGTGTTGGACGAGGGATACATCTAAACATGAAAGAAAGAAGGGAATATATGCACTTAACATGTTTACTAAACACCAACAGTTTGAACAAGACAACTTAAAACAACTGTTCTGTTATTTTTTTTTGTCCTCATATTTCCATCCAGAGGATCAACATGCTGTTTAGCATCTTCTATCTTTGTGGGTCGGTTCTGCTGCCTGTCAGTACCGGATCAACTGCCCATTTGCGCATGCGTGATGCTAACTCTACTTGGACAAACTGAACTAAATGCGTTGCCAGAGACGTTCAGTCACTCTGTGCTGCAGATGGGTTAATTGAGTCAAAATTTTAAATCAGATGAATCATGACAAGGGATTAATCTGCGTTAACTTGTTAATTTTGACAGTCCTAATAAGTGTATATGTAACAATCTTACTTTGTCTCCAAACACCCAACCTGATGTATCCCTCACAATCCTGTCCATCCTCCAAACAACACTTCTACATCTTCAGCATCACAGCAACCACCATGAGCATTAATTAAGTCAAAGTAGAGCAGGAATGTGTCTGGGCATCACCTCTTCACAGCCGGTGATGGCACAGCAGCACAGATGTCCACAGGGTTTGGGGTTGATCATAGTGGGAACATGTTCCTTCGCCATCAGGTCAGTGAAGAACTTCTTGCTGCGTTCAGTCTTCTTCCTGTTGGACAGAAACAGAGACCGGGTTCAGACAGACAGCCTGACATGGATGGACTTGCACTGGACCAGGACCGGACATGGACCTCACCTTTCGGCGTTCAGAGACATCAATTTGGCCACGTTGTAGCAGATCCGAGCCTCCAGGACAATGCAGTTCTCATACGCCTGTCTGAGGAGACAACAGGGTCAGGAAGAAGACGTCAGGACCTGCAGCTGGACCTGGACCAAGTCTCACACCACAGACCTGAACCTGGACCAGGTCTCACAACACAGACCTGAAGGTTTCTTTTTTTCCTTTGACAAATGAAATGCTTTTATCTGTGCGCTTTTTATTTTAACCATTTAATTTTTTTAACATGTTATTCAAAATTCTTTATGTGACTATGTTTAATCTTTATTCTTGTCCGTGTATTTATATCTTGCTTTTTAATTTTTTTTTTAAAGCACTTTGAATTACCCTGTGTGTGAACTGTACTGTACAAACAAACTTCCCTTGCCTTACGGTCTAGAGGTCTGAAGTGGTCCAGGTCCTCAATCAGATACAGATCAGTTTCAAAGTGACCTCAGCGAACAGTCAGATTTGAGCGGAGTCAATCACAGGCCACAAAGTTGTAAAATACAATATGCACCTGAATGCAGCAGTGAAATAATACTACACATTTTAATTTAAGTTGTTGAATATACATCTTGTAGTTGTGTTAGGAGTATTTTTATTTGTTTTCTGGACCATGTTTCTGGACCATAGATCAGATGTGAATGGAGCAGTTACTTCAAATATGTCAATAAAACGATTTAGTTCTGATGTATCTCAAACAGGATTCATCTACTTTGAATTTTGGGTAAATTGATTTCAGACTAAAGATAAACTAATGGTAGAAAACACTGACTTTCAGATGCGGTGTATACATACATACATACATTTTATTCATTCATTCATTCATTCATTTATTTATTTATTTATTTATTTATTTAAGCTTTAGCTCTGAGTTCAAGTTTGAGCCTTTGGAGACTCAGATGAACCTGGATTTATTTTCCTCGAGTCTAAAAGGTCTTGGTTTTTGAGTTCACACCTTTAGATCTGTGTTTTTATGGGACTGATAGGACTCAAAGACGGCAGGACAAAGATATGGATTCATGATAAAAGCCAAAGGTTTACACTGTCCGAAGGGTTTTATTTTATGTTTCCATGTGTTTGGAGAAACACAGGTTTTAGTCTACGCCTGTGGTCAGATGAGGAGGTTTATTAAGGTTTTTGATGCCTCAGGTCTACATGGGTGTACCTGGACTGAAACAGCAACAGTTGTTCACTGTGATGACCTGATGTTTGGATCTGTATGCAGCGTTCGGGGTGAACTCAGGACTTACTCAAAGTGCTGTTTGATTTGACTCTCCTCTGCATATTTCGAGATGCCATTGATGAATAAAGTGCGTTTCACCTGCAAGACAGCAAAGTGGGATTAGTGTGAGCAGATGGTGCATCTGGTCCTGCAACGGGGCATGATGGGAGCGGCATTACCAGGTCGTCCTCCTTGTAGTGCATCTTGGATGTGTGTCTCCTCATGCTGTAGACGGTTAACAGCAGGTACATGAAGGCAAACGTCGTGTGGAGCCACAACAGGTTTGTCCTGAAACACAAAACAGAACCAGGTCCAGACCCGGTCAAACAACAGGTTCAGACAGCAAGTAAAAAACGGATCAGCCACAAGATAATCCCTGGGTAAATACAACATTAAAAAGATCTGGCAAGGCATAAGAAAAAATAATCATCTGGATATGACAGAGAAAATCCGGTGGTGTGATTACGACTCTGATTTTAAATGAACTACACACAATAAAAGATTAAAGTATGTGTAGAGAAATACTCTCCTCTTTCTGCAGGATTTTTACAGATGTCTACAAATGAGAAAATGGTTTGACGAAATATTCAGAGAACACTAACAATCCCATTCTAAAGATATTCCTAATGACTTATCACTAAAACATTAACAAAAATAGGACCAATGGCCCCGTAGCTTACCGACCAAATTAAAAGCTTTGGGAAATGTATCCAGATGCCATTTATTATCACCCAGTTATGTGTATTTATTATATTACAGAAATAGCCCATGTTTTGGTCATATTCCAATCAGATCAGTAAAAAATTCAAATTCCAACTTGATATCATTGATACTGATTTATTGTATTAATCCACTTCCTATCTCTTATAATGGGAAAATTTTCAAAGTGGCACCAAATCCAGAATCAGATCCAGATGGAAAAAATTTCAATACCTTGTGTTGACATCATCATACAGAAGCTGTAAACCAAGTTTGAAGTCAATCAGAACTGTAGTTTGGGAGATAAAGACGATAGAAATTTTTTCCCCATAAGAGCCCATGTTAAATTTTGCGTCAGTTCCAGATCCAGAAGAAGATCCTGATCAGCATGTGGACACTATGTTTTGGTCACCTCCCCATCAGGGCTGGACTGTTGAAATTTACACTTGATATCATTAATATTTACTGAGTTATTGCATCAATCCACTTCCTATCGCTTATAATGGGGACATTTTTCAAAGTCGCACCAAATCCAGAATCGGATCAGGATCCAAATAATTTCAGTAACTTTTGTTGACATCATCATACAGAAGCTGTATACCAAGTTTGAAGTCAATCGGAATTGTAGTTTCGGAGAAGAAGACGATTGAAATTTTTGTAACAGACGACGCCGACGGACGCCACATGACGACAATAGCTTACGGCCTGTCGGCCGGTAAGCTAAAAATATTATTACATAGCTGTTCTGAGGACTATTAACACCCTCAGTGTAAAGCAGAGATGGAACAGGAGGGAAATACAGTAACTGAAGAGAGAGACTGAGATACGATTTACAAACTGCAATGGAAGACGACTCATTCTACCTGGAGAATCTGGATGGCAAAATATCAAGGGTTTTTTTTTTTTTTCAGTACAGAAAAGATACCAAGATAGAGGAACAAATTGTTGCAGATGATAAAAAGAACAAAAATTATTTTAAAAAAATAAATCATCGGCGTTCAGAGACATCAGTTTGGCCACGTTGTAGCAGATCCGAGCCTCCAGGACAATGCAGTTCTCATACGCCTGTCTGAGGAGACAACGGGGTCAGGAAGAAGACGTCAGGACCTGCAGCTGGACCTGGACCAGGTCTCACAACACAGACCTGAAGGTTTCTTTTTTTCCTTTGACAACTGAAATACTTTTATCTGTGCACTTTTTATTTTAACCATTTTAATTTTTTTAACATGTTATTTAAAATTCTTTATGTGACTATTTTTAATCTTTATTCTTATCCGTGTATTTATAACTTGCTTTTAATTTTTTTTTAAAGCACTTTGAATTACCCTGTGTATGAACTATACTGTACAAACAAAAACAAAAAAAACAAATAAAAATCATCAATAAAATGTGCAAACATGACAAAAATAATCAAGAAAATGAATAAATGATATAAAAGGAATACTGGAAATGAGCAAAATTATGTTAATGGCAAAAAAACCAAAAAAGAGTGACCTTTGACACCTCAGGTTTCCTCTTAAAAGGACGTGTTTTCAGAACCACTCTTTTGTCTGGGTTCAGCTCTGGACCTCATTTGATAATGTCAAATTGTGAATTCATCATGAACTTGTAATAAACATTAAAAATACACATTTTACGACATTTTAGATATCCATCTCACTTTATCTGATCATCCAACAATCAACAACCAACACTGATCTGTGTAATATAAATGAAATTGCCAATATTTTACATCTGAAAATATGGTATAAAAATATTATAATTAAAATATTATTCCTATAAAAAATTAGTAAAAATATGATTAAAATAAATGAAATACTTATCACAGAGCTTGACATGTTATAATTTATGAAAATCTTTATCATATAATCTTTATTCATAAAAATAATTTCTGCTTCTGTATAAAAACAACTGATCAACTAATCACAGAGCTTCTGACTGCGTCACTAGGCAGACTCAATCATGGAGTCTGAGCTGCTGCAAGAAAACAGGACCAAGGGTCCTGTAGTCCAATGGCATATTTAAAGACATTAATTGCATTCGTTTGATGTATCAAGGTCACTCAAGGTCAAAGGTCATCGCACCAAATGAAAGTCCATATGTGGTTTCCTATCTATTGCCAATAATAATTATGTCAATATTTTCAAGTGTTCTCAAGTTATAGCACTTTGAAACAGGGATGGGGATTTTTAAAATTTTCAAAATTCATAAAAAAATTCAAATATCAATATTTCCCAATTCTTTGACGAAACTTGGTCAACCTTACCCCAAAGATGTTCCCCAACAAATATCAAGTCATTCTGACGGACGGTTTTGGAGACAAAGCTTCTTGAAAAATTGTTTATGGACAGACGATGGACAACAGATGGACGACAACTGATACCAGTAGACCACTGGACCCCCATTGGACCCTCTCGGGCCGTTGGACACACCAAACACTGATAGGTTCTACATTTCCTGTGACACCTGAACACAACACACGTGTTCATGACTACAGGTTTAGCAGGTTAGCTAACGAGCTAACACATGACCAGGTTGACAGTGCACACACAGAAACACACTGCATTACTTTTTCACAAGTTGGAAAAACAATGAACAAAAATGATCAAAAATGATAAACTTTTAAAAACAACAAGATTGATCAAAATAATCAAGAAAATGAAAAAAAAAAAATTATGAAAGTAATGAACAAATGTTTGACCCAGTAAAGCCGGTTCTGTGGTCCAGTAAGACACCAGAACCAGCCGAATCTAGTCCTGGTTAATGAAGAGGTCATTAATGTTAAATAAAGTTAAAACCAGATCCAGACCAGTAGAACCTGAAGACCTTGTCCTACCTGCTTCTACTAGACCAGATCTGATCTCTAGACCAGATCTGATCTCTGAACCGTGGATCACAGTTGGTTGAATGTGTGTCATAATGCAGGTACAAATAAAGTCACGTGACCCGACCTGTGGCAGTGCATTTGAGGACACTCACCCTGACTTCAGGTTCGCTATGGTGGTGCGTCCAAAGCTGTAGGCGTTGTTTTCTGAAAAACAGGAAACACTCATCAGCAGCAAATCACAAACAGGAGGTATATCTTTAAAAATGTATCTGACGTTTAACACAACACAATGGATTAAAACAGGACATGTCACATTAACCCTTTCACCCCCAGGTCGTTAGCTGATTCAACAGAGCTCACGACTAGAAATGACAGGGTTAATTCACCTGCGTAGGTTCTATACTATCTGGATCCAGATCCTGGTGGTCTACCATCTGACACATCTAAGTCTACAGGACCAACGACATCTGATCCTTTACCTTCTTTGGAAGGAGGTCCAGGAGCTTCGTGGTTTAGGAACGCATCAACACTGAGAATACGGACTAAAACCAATGAGACAGAGGTAGAGACACTGAGACACACAGACACACCTGGACACACCTAAATACACCTGGACAGACACCTGGACACCAGTTTTTACCGGTATAACAATAAACCGCAGTAAAATTCCCAACAGTTAGTATTACTGTTTAAATTCTAATTATCATTAAAACCAGCCTCAATTGAAAACTCATGGTGATACTGCTCATTTCCTGGAGAAGCAGCAGCAGCACTCCAGGCGATCATGCGCAGTTTGCAATGTTTGGCCTGTGAAAACACGGCTGAAGGCAGCCACACGGACAGCACTCTGGAGATCGGGCTCCCGCACGGACCCAGTCCGCTCATTGTGACATTATGAATGATTTGACATGGAAAATGGTCAAACAAGCTTCACTATGACCTGTCTAACTACTTTTTTTTCCCACTTAAAAAAACACTCACGAATCAATAAGGAATCGGATTGGTAAGCAGAATCAACAATGGCACTGATATTGATAAAATCCTATGAATTTCCACCCCTAGTGCAGATATTTCTTATGGCCAAAAGGTGCCATCTTTAATGCACATGTGTATGTTTGATGTTTACATGTTAATATTTTAATATTTCTGCCAACAGAAAGTACATTGTGCATGTTATTTTATTTGTTGTTGTTTTTGTTTTTTTTTTCAAAATGCAACTTGGTTAAATTATTGCACTACTTTTTGAACATTTTGAGCACATTTCAACAATACTGCGATACAAATGATATCCATGATAATTTTGGTCACAATAACCTCAATAATCTCTACTGGACACACCTTAATACACCTGGACAGACACCTGGACACATCTCAACACACCTCAATACACCTGGGCAGACACCTGGACACATGTAAATAGACACATGAACACACCTGGACACACCTTAATACACCTGAACAAACACCTGAAGACAACTGGAGACACCTGAACACACCTAGACAGATACCTGGATATACCTAAATACATCTGGACAGATACCTGGATACACCTAAATACACCTGAACAAACACCTGAAGACAACTGGAGACACCTGAACACACCTAAATACACCTGGACAGATACCTGGATACACCTAAATACACCTGAACAAACAAATGAAGACAACTGGAGACACCTGAACAAACATCTGGACACACCTAAATACACCTCAAGACGCCTTGACACAAGTGAAAGACACCTATGGACCTGAACTCGGGTGATCTATCATCTAATCTAACATGTCCTTGTCTTCACAGACAAATTTTGGAAGCTTCCCTCTTCACGTGTCCTCCATCAGGTGGAACCTCATTGATCATCACACTCACATCGTTAGTATCATTACATTTCTGGCTGTTGATGATGACATCTGTAAGTACAGCTCTTACCCAACAGGTCTCCAGAAAAATTTATGGGCAAGACAATGCCAACGGAGAGGACGCCAACAACGACTAGTAGCCCGATGATGTGACGCTGGAAGGACAGGTAGTGGACGGCGTCCTCACCACACTTCTCCCGGATCTCCTCATCCCTGAGACAGAAGAAGACCATCGGTCAAACAGGACTGGGTCTGGGTCTGGGTCCGGGTCCAGCCCCAGCCCCAAACCCAGGCCCTGGTCCAGGTCAAGGTCAGGTTCCAGACCAGGGTCTGGGTCTGACTCAACCCATTGAATGATCCAGCTGAAACCCTCATAGACTGATACTCACTTTATTCTGAAGATGGCTGTCAGCCACGAGCAGAATCCCTGAAATTACAAACAAAAACCAGTCAGTTCCACATCTGCAGCTTCATCTGATGGTGATGTGTGATGTCACACACTGAAGGTGTGAGCTCAGCTGAGTGGGTGGGGCTTTAAAGTGTGAGCTGCTCTGTGTTAAAGTGATTAGTGACGGATTAAATCCAAAGTGAAGTGGCTGATCTTCATCGACAGGAACATGACTCCACACATTTCATTGTAACTAAAACCACAACCAAACATCAGACCTTCACCTCACTGAACTGAACAATGTCTTAGAGAAGAGTGGATCAAAACTCCTCCACAGTGATAACACAGACTGAGTCAAACAGGAAACGATGCCTTCAAGTTCCTGCTGCTGAAGGTGGATCTGTAAACCATCGGACCAGGAGGTGGACATGGTTTTTATGTATGGGTAAATGTTTTTCTCATGACTGTCAGTGTTACTATGTAAATGACAGGAAGTGCATTTGTCTCTCCAACATTTTGTGGTAGAATCAGGACAATTTGTATTGACACACAAACTAACTAGAACTGTGAGTTACTATTTTACCATAATTCTCACTTGTATGTTTCATTAAATGACCGTATACATATTTCTTTTAATTCAATGGGTTTAGAGTTTGAAAAGCCTCACAATGTGTTTACTCTGTTTGGAAGAAGTGTGACTTTACTCCAACATAAGGCACCAGAGTGTCGACACAATGGTGACAATGATGAAGATGACGATTGGTTCATGAAGGTGAGTCTCTTACGTTGTCTCTTTGTTCGAAGTCGACAGAACTTGAAACCGATGTTAGCCGCTCGTATCGGTCCGGCGTCTCTGAGTGCATCGCCGAGGCAACGCTATAGACACACAGGCACACACACACACTGTTAGGCACAAGCAGAGTAACCTTTGACCCCTAAGGTGTCCTCTTAAAGGGACATGTTTTCAGAGCCAGTATTTTGTCTGGATTCGGCTCTGGACCTCATTTGATAACATCAAAGTGTGAATTCATCATAAACTTATTATAAACATTAAAAATAGAAATACTTTGACATTTTACAGCATTTTAGATATCCATGAAAATGAAAGTTAAAATGAACCTACATCGCATATATCTCAATTTATCTGTTTGATCATCCAACAATCAACAACCAACACTGATCTGTGTAATATAAATGAAATTGTCAATGTTTTACATCTGAAAATATGGTACAAAAATATTATAATCAAAATATTATTCCTATAAAAAATTAGTAAAAATATGATTAAAATAAATGAAATACTTATCACAGAGCTTTTGACTGAGTTGCTATAGGCAGACTCAGTCAGAGTCTGAGCTGCTGAGGCTCATGGTAACGTAGTTCTCTAAAGGCCAGAGGAAAAACTACAAGTACACACCAAACACTGATAGGTTCTACATTTCCTGTAACACCTGAACACAACACACACGTGTCCACGGCTACAGGTTTAGCAGGTTAGCTAACGAGCTAACACATGACCAGATCGACAGAGCACACACAGACACACACTGCGTTACCTTTTCACCGGTTCATAGTTTTCTCTTTCTCGTCTTCGGCTGAATTTATGTTAAAAATGAAACAGTGTCAGTTACAGTCAGCGATTAACAAACCAAGGGTAATTAGTGCCACGTTTAAGGACTGTACGGATTCAAAGAACTCAGAAAAAATGTGTTCACTGTCGTCTTATCACTGCCTCTTCTGAAGACTGGACATCTGTGATCAGAGCAGGTTTCAGATTACTATCTGATGAATAAGAACTGATTTTTTTGGTTGCTGAAGCTCAACTTGGATTGTATATTTTTTGGTTGAGTCAGTTTTGACTCAGTTAAACAGTGAAATAAACACAGATGAATGAAAACCAGTGAAGATGATGCAGTTAATATCTTCACTGTACTTTAACTTGTTCCTCTGAGTTGAACATGTTCTTTAAATTCACCAACGAAGGGTAAACTGAAGGCATCTGAACTGGACAGATATGAAAAGCATATGTTCATTATGTTACTGAAAAATGAGTCAAACTCATGATGAGAATAAAAACTGGTTGATTTCAACCTGATACTCATCGTAATTCAACAGAGCTGCATCATTTGTCAAAGTGAACTAATCATTGACATTTATAAGCCAAACCAGATGGTTTCCATATATTTCACTGATAAAAGAGCTGATGCCTCATTAAGAACAAGAATATTTGACCTGATTGTCAAAGATGAAGCTGTTTTACTCCTTAAAAACCTATTCAGACTCAATTCACTGATGTCAAATAAACTGAAGACCTGATTTATAAACAGAAAAACTGAACTATAGTCAAACACTTTATCAAAGTAACTTCATTCAATGGCTTTTTCCTTCTGAAAACATGATTATATTTTATGTTCATTGAGTTTTGTCTCTGTTTATCGTTGAGAATCTTCCACAAGTTTGACAAAAACTCAGACTATAAATTGTATGACTTAAAATAAACAATTTGTAATCACAGTCGTCCTCATTCTGCGTATTAAAACCAATCAACAGGTTGGACTTTTGAGTATTTCTAAAGGTTAACACATCACATTTCAGTGTCAGTATCACGCTGCACTAATAACCCTCCAAACACACAAAACGACAAACTGAAATGAAGAAACCAGTGATGTTAGTCAACCAATCACAGCACAGAACCCTGTTAATGAGAGCAGAGGAGGAAAAGGAGGAGGAAGATGTTAGAGGACAAACCAAACATGGAGGAAGCTGCAACGTACTATTCCCGTTCCTCCAGGTCGCTGAAACGCTTCTTCAGTCTTCAGGAAACAAATGAGACGACACGAGTTCAAATCATGTCCAACAACAACAAAATATTTCATCCACAGGTTTGGAGGAAAAAAAAGAACAATAACATAACGATACGATACGACTTAACCAGGAACCTCACCTGTCAGCATCGGTAACAAGAGCCAGACGACCATAGTCCCACGCCACCTTCCGCAGGATGGAGAAGACAAAGAGCAGCACCTGGAGGAAGAGGTAGTGTCATATTAGTCAAATGTTCAGTCCATTAAACCATTCAAACATCAAATCAGAAACATCCGATTGAAAATAATGAACATGAATTGACTCCTAACATCCTGATGCTTATATCCAGTTAATCATCAATTCACTGTTTCATCCATTTATGAAATCACACGCACAACGAAGCTGAATAAAAATAATTCACCTCAGATGAATTAAACCTTAAGCCTAAAAGTAATAGTAAACTCAGGACAGTCATGAAGTATTTTGAGCTGCATTACTTGGTTCTGATGAGGTTCAGTACTTTGTGAAAACAACACAAGGTTCTGAACACTGAAAAATCGTGTTCAGTGAACATGAACACGAGGAACATGACAGGTTTGAGGAGAGTGAATGGACCTTTAATAGGGTCGACCCATCTCCTCCAGCTGGAAACTGCACCATTGATTTTTCCAAAAGGTCAGTGAACATAACCTCAGGGAAAAACCCTCTGAAACTCCCACAATGCACCCTGTTAGAGCGGCGTTGTGCATGGTCTTCAGCTGGACTGGAGTCAGTTTAAAGGTTCAGTTTTAACCCCAGAGGCCGAGACACTGCTAAATATAAACTTCTGTCTGGTCTTAATCCTGCCCATGAAGAACTCATTCTCAGCTTTTGCTTCTTCTCAGAGGCATCAATGAAACCCACTCCATGAGGTTTGAGGAGCATAGCCCCACCCCCTGTTGCCTAATTGGTTCAACGGTTAAACATCTAGGCTACAGTCCACCAATCGACACAGGTTTGGCCTTTTGAGACTCAACAGGTCTCTGTGGACTGACGCTGTAGGACAGAACATGAAAGCATCACTCATATGAGACTAAGAATGGAAGATGGAATAAACAGGACAGAGGGATGAGGACAAAGAGACCAGAACGTCCCAGATCAGAGGGAGTATAAGAAGGGGGAGTTTTATCCAAACAAGGGGTTAATAACCAGTTATTAGGAGGAAAACACTGAAACAACTGGCAACGGAACAAAGATCCAAGCTGTAACACATATTGAACGACACAAGTTTATATGAAGGAGACACATCTACAGTTGTTTACAGAACCTGGCCCGGGTCTGAAGAAACAACATGAAGACACAAAGGACACAATGGTCCACACCATCACATCTCCAACCAGTCCTTGAACATGGGTCAGAGTTCAGTACTTTGGGTTTTGGATGTCTCTATGTTGTTTTTTAGGACCCAGAGGTGGCCATATGATTCCAACACCAGTCGATGGGGGGTGGGACCTTTCTGTGTGGAGTTTGCATGTTCTCCCCATGTCTGTGTGGGTTCTCTCCGGGTACTCCGGCTTCCTCCCACCATTCAAAGACATGCACTAATAGGTTAACTGGTTAATCTAAATTGCCCATAGGTGTGAATGTGAGAGTGATTGTTTGTCTCTGTATGTCAGCCCTGCGATGAACTGGCGACTTGTCCAGGGTCTACCCCGCCTTCACCCCTATGTAGCTGGGATAGGCTCCAAGCAACCCCCGTGACCCTAGTGAGGATAAAGCGGGTTCAGAAAATGAATGAATGAAAGGTGGCCATATTTGGAGAAAAGAGGCCCAGGAGTCAAAAGTGAGCTATTACTAAGTGCTAGCTGACTTGCTCTGTAAAATGGTAAACTTCAAAAACATTGTGTAACAAAGTCGTCTTATATCTTGTTAGTGGAACATGTTAAATAATACTACAGCGGAGCTGTCTGAGTTTTATTCAATGAACACAAGCTCTGAAAGTCTGATCCCACCGAAAGACTTAGAAAATGACACAGCTTCAATTAGACTGGGGATCTGATTAATGGAGGAAACATCTACAGGTAGACAGGTAGGGGGTGGGGCTAATTTTGAATCAATTTTCACGGGTTGTGATGTTGAAATCCTCCGAGTCAGTGTTTCCAGGTAACCATCGTCATGTGGGTGTCAGACTCCAGAATCTGACCATTATCTTTCAGAGCAGAGTTTCCTCAGGTCAGAAATTAGGGAAGAATAGGACTCGAACAGGTCACATGACAGAGGCGGCTAAAACAGCATCTGTACAGATTCAGGTCCAGATACAGGTCAGCTGTATTGATCCCCAAAGGAAATTCTTCTTCCATCTGCTGAAGAAAATAAAACATAAAACTAAAGATGTTCTCCCAGACTGAGGTGCTGTTCAGTCTGATGCAGCAGATGAATGAGGTGCTGAATTGTCCACTGCATGATGTTCTCCACTGTTCCCAGATCATCCAGTCTGTGTGTCCTTGTCCACTGCTCTACTGTCAGTGCAGCATTCCTCAAGACTTTTATGTTGTTTTTATCTGGTTGAATAAGACCTAATTTTCTTTAGTTTTAGTTGATTTCAGTGATTTTAGTTGATAGTTTTGGTTGAATTCAGTCACTACCATTGACTCATCTTATTTACAATTCAAACCATAATTCACTGTTTGGCTTCTTTAGCATTCAGTGAGGACCAGAAATCAGCCTTCTACATTTAGACGCCCCAATTGTTTGAAACAGTCGCTTTAAATCAGGGACGTCAAACTCATTTTAGTTCAGGTTGCACATGCAGCTCAATATGATCTCAAGCGCATCAGACCAGTAAAATAAAAGGCATAATAACCTAGAAATAATGACAGCTCCAAAAATGTGTCTTTGTTTTAGTGTAAAAAAGTAAGTTTAAACTAGACATTCACATTTCCTGAAGGAAATGTAATCCATGTGTTTGCCTCCAGCCGGATTTGTTGACTTGGGGCTAGGTGCGATGTAAAAGCAAAAAATAGCACCAAAGAAGGACCATTTATAAATAAAGAACTGCATATATTTGAATGACAGTTATGTTACTCCACATAGTATTTGTATGTACAACTTATTTATGACAAAAAATATTTGCTATAACTGCAACACCACAACAGGAAAGAGACAAAAAATATGGATCAGCTGAATTATTGACACTGTTTTTCAACACCTAAATTTACAAATCACAAAACAGCAGAAACAAAAAAACACAACTCATTGACTGGGGTTTCAAATTGGGAAAGCAACAAAAGAAACTGTACAAAAACCATGAAAAGGGGTCAACCCAATGACGGGCCCTTTAAGGGGTTCTAAAAGTAGACTCAAAATACAATTTACAATCACCCACTGAGTCTATCACAGAGAGAGATCAAACAAAAAGATGGGCCTTAAACAGGATTTAAAATGGGACTCAGTGGTCAGGATGGGGGGTGGGGCAAACTGAGGTGGGAGGGACAATGTCCTTTTAAAGACTTCAACTGACTAATTATAGCCAGGTGAGGAGAAACATGGCAGGTGCACCTGATAACCACTAATGACCTGTGGGACAAGATCCAACCAAGAAAGAAAACACCTGTGGTACCTGTGTCTGAAACAAATGTCACTGAAAACATGTGAATTCACAAAGTCAATTAATAGTTGACAGTAAGCCTATCTCTTGTCCACCCCTCTACCATGTGTCGTTGTGGAATTTTCTGGAAAAGTCAAAACACAGAGCCAATGAAAACCTGTTTATAAAAATTCCTCCTTATGGAGGAGACATGAGTGTCCACATTAAATTCATTAAAAAACCACCTCTCAAACAAACTGATGTCAATTCATAACTGTTTATCCTATCTCATCTGTATTAGTCTGTTATTTTACTGTATGTGGCCCGTGAACAAAAATTTGTTTTTAATCCTTGATTGTTAATGTCTTCTGTGTAAATTTTTAATTTTACAAATTCATCTTTTGGGCCCACAGGCCGCACGTTTAACACCTGTTTTAGGCAAACTAGATCCAGTGACACTTTCTGGTTCTTCTGTTTCAATTTCCAGACTAATGTGGACCAATAGTGGGGAAAAAAGTAACAACCACTTAAAGCTATACTGACCGATGTGGCATTTCTCACAGCACTTAGTAAAAATTTCAACATGAACAACCCGCCTCCCTCCAAAGCCCCTCCCACTTTCCCTTGCCTGAGCTCTGACGCTCTCCTCCTCTTACCTGATGTGCGCTGTGGAAGTCCGGTCCGCTTTGGCATGGCTGCAGACCCCTCCCTCAGTAATCAGATACATCATTCACCTGCCGCGGTTCCTGTTTCATCAGTAGACCCTGTATTTAAGGGTCTGGTCTGTGCAGCACTGGGTCAGTGTCTTCACTGCACCTCATCACCTGGGTGATGAGGTGCCTAGGCGATGGGCCTGTGCACTGTGAACGCGCAGGCTCCGCGAATTTTCCGTGGACATTTGAGGCTTCATAGTCCATACATTTATCACCCTACATTGTGTGACACCAAGTACATGTACCTGTATGAGTCTCGACGGTCATAAAAGCTGACCTTTGTGCAGACCTGTCTGTGGAGTCCAGTACACTCAACTTCCGGATTTTTATCTCCATCCTTCATTCACTGGACTTTGACAGCTGCAGTCGGAGTCTTCTGTTTGTTCCCCTTGGTTGTTGTTTCTGTTAATAAATCCGTTTTTTCCCTACCACATGTGCATTTCAGTCCTATCCATTCACATCCTAGGCAAGAGACTGTGGTCAGTGACAGGAGAAGCAGCGTGAGTGAAGTGTCAGATTCAGAGGTACCCATATCGGATGCGGGGACGGCGATAATGGATCAGATGCAGGACAGCGGTAATGGATGATTGACAGGAGGCTCAGCCAGGTTCGGCCAATTATTTCATTCAAACCGAATAAAATGATTGGACAGAATTTCATCAGAAATATAAGCAATATATGAAAATTAAACATTTTTGAGTTTCAATACCTGGTGGATTCTTTTTACAATTTAGTTTGACACACGCTTATTAGGAGTATTTTAAGATGACGAGAAAAGTGTAAAAATGCCACATCATATGGTATAGCTTTAAAGAAGACTACATGACAAGACAAATGATGATCTTAAGGTCATTAAACATCAGGATGTCGGTGGATCTGCGATATTCAGGGTGTAATTTGTTCATTTGGCCCACAACTGAGACCAAGATCAGACCATGACCAGGTGGTGACACTGGTCCAGGTTCTGGCTCTACTACAGTGACATTTAATGACCAGGTTCTGAAAACTAATAGTTAACATGACCCGGTTAATGGATGATTAACCACTGTAAAACATCTGCAGATTATTCAGTGTCTCCTGTAGCCAAAGGGAACGGGTGACTGTGGCACCGCCCCCCTGTACTTGTGTGTTACTGAGCATGTGCAGACTCACCAGGAAGCACATGAAGTCAAGTGCGAGCACGGTGGGGACGCCTCCGAAAGGCAGCCCCTGCAGCACCGTGCTCCGGATCCGAGCCGAGTAACAGTAGTCCTTAGAACCGCTCTGAGACGAGCAGTTGTCCTGACCGCTGCACGCCTGCCCGCTGCCGAATATCGCCATGGTAACGATCAGCACTGGGAGCATGCTCACTGCCGCATCTTCGCTGAGAATCTGAGGAAGGAGACAATGAAAAGAGGAAAGGATACAAGAAGACGAGGAGAGGACAGGTCAGAGACTGACCATATGACCAGATCTGTACCGTTTTACACATTTTTGGACCATTTTGACTGGCTATACATTAATACAACCCTTATATCCCAATTTTAATAATATGTATGTCGTAAGTCCATAATAACTATTAAAAAGACTGAATACATATTTAAATACATAAATGTCATAGCTGTATCCCTATAAACCATAAATGAAACAAAGATGCACAAAATCCTTTCAAACAACAGAAAACTTATTTATCACACTGGAAGAAGAATCCAAGGCACTCTCTTTCAACATTAAAATACCTTTATTATCATGGCATGGTCATATCTAGACCTAAAAAACTTCAACGCGTTTCAGCTTCAAGCCTTCATCAGGAAGTCAAACAGGAGCCTGAAAAACTGTAGGTTCCTATATAGTAGGGTCAAACCAATAGGAACCTGCCAGCTGGGCATGAAGGTAATGGCCTGCAGAGGGTGTCCACATGTAAAAGGCCAGCAGATGGTGTTACTGCAGGTCAAAATAGAAATATTTACAAGTATACATGAATAAAAAACAGTGCAAAATTTATATATTAAGATTAAACCAGTGTAAAGTCTTTAAAACAAGAAAGAGATAATACATTATAAGAAAACAGAAAAGTCCAACTCTTCATTCAGTCCAGGGGGTACAGTGGCTTAGAGTTTAAAAATCAAGAAAGCTTCTCGTTGGTTTAATGTCTTTTGCCTGTCCCCCTTTCTTAAGGAGAATGGAATGTGGTCGATGCCAATAGCTTGTAGTGTAGATGGGTTGCTGTTGTGGAGTTCCAGGTAGTGTTTTGCCATTGGGTAGTTTGTGTTTCCAGTTCTTATTACATATTTGTGTTCTGACAGTCTGTCCTGTAAACGTCTTTTTGTCCGGCGGATGTAGAACACTTTGCAGGTCGGACATTCCAGTCTGTAAATGAGGACTGTTGTTTTGCAGTTAATAAAATGATTGATTGTGTATTGTTCATGTGATGTAGAGTCCATGAAAGTTTTGGTCTGTATGACATTTGTACAGTGATTGCAGTGGCCGCATTTGTAGCTCCCTTTAGGTTTCTGACCCAGCCATGATGGTGGAGTTCTGGGTTGGAGATGGCTGTGGACCAGTTTGTCCTGCAGTGTAGGACATCTCCTAAAGGTGATGAGTGGAGGCTGTGGAAAAATTCGTCTGAGTTGTTCGTCGCTCTGAATGATGTCCCAGTTTTTATTAATTATTCTTTTGACTTGGTCCGCTTCTGTACTATATGCAGTGACAAATACTGTTCTGTTTTGTGTTTGTTTAGGGGGATTCCTTTCTAGTAAGGTGTGTCTGTCCAGATGTTTAGCTCTTGTGTAAGCTACTTGTAATGTGGCATTCTTGTAGCCCCTTGCCTGAAACCATGCAAACATCTCCCCCGATTTACTCACAAAATCTGCATCTTGGTCGCAGATTCTCCGCACCCTCTGAAATTGGCCATAAGGGATGTTTTCTTTAAGCCATTTGGGATGAAAGCTATTGGCATGTAGAACAGTGTTTCTGTCAGTGGGTTTTCTGAAAATGGATGTGTGTAACATCCCTAAATTGTCTTTATAAATAGTGAGGTCCAGAAAATTAATGATATCTTTACTGTAGTCCAATGACAACTTAATGTTTGGGTTAATGTTATTAAGGGAGCCATGGAAAGCTTTAAGTTCTGCCTCTGACCCTGACCAAAACAAGCATACATCATCAATGTAACGTCCCCACCAGACAATGTGCTTTAAAAAGCTGTTCTTTTCCTGATTAAACACAAAATCTTCCCATTTACCTAGGTAGAGTCCTGCATAAGATGGGGAATAGCAAGCACTCATTGCACATCCTTTCGTCTGTCTGAAAACCTTATCCATAAAAATGAATATATTATTGTTCAAAGTCCATTCTGTAAGAGTTAAAAGAAAATCATTAGGTGGCATTTCAGACTCAGGATGGTTTTTAAGGTAATGTTTAAGTGCTTCTAGCCCTTGTGTATGTTCTATGGTTGTATACAGTGATTCAACATCCAAGGTGGCTAGCAGTGACTCTGTGCCAATATTGTCCAGGTCTTTGATTTTTTTTGAGAACATCAGTAGTGTCTTGAACATAAGCAGGAAGTGAAGGTAAAAACAGTTGATTAAATAATCAATACATTTAGCCGCTGGCTCAGTAAGGCTATCATTGCCTGAAATAACAGGTCTACCTGGGGATTGGTCATATCCTTGTGAATTTTGGGAAGCATGGAAAAGGATGCCATTCTAGGGTTTTCATTGTAGAGGAATCCAATTCTGCTTCAGTTATCCACTCTTTTTCCTTGGCCTGTGTGAGCATTTCTTTAAGTTCAACTTTCAAGGCCTCAGTGGGATTATATAGACAAACACAAACGCCAAGCTCTCACTCACTGTCAGTTGCTGCATGCGCCCAACACAAATTCTTCGAAAGAATTACAGTCAAGATAATGCATGCACATACATATGACATAAGACATTATAAACACAGTACACAAGGTCACATGATGGAACTTTTTCAATGGATTCAGTTGTGGGAGGGGGACAGGAAGAGAGGAAGAATGTTGTGAGGCAGACGGAGGTGGGAGGGGAGGAGGGGGATGGATTAAATGCTTGTATGTGGCGAGTCCTTGAAAATTTTGATAATTTTTGATATCCACTCATTTTTCTAATTTCTAACACCAATTCAAATAACATGTCCATTGTGCCCATTTTGCAGGGAGACAGGATGTGCATCAAAATGAACTATTTACAACAGTGACGTCAAGTCTCTAAGGATGACAGATACTTATGAACAAATATATCTTTAATAAGACCATAAAAAGCGACACTACAACACAAGAGTAGTGTTTACCACCCAAAAACTACAAGTCTGGAAAATGAGGTCACTTCCTGTTGTGTCATAGACAGCAAACCCATCAGTGGAAGGAAACAGTGCGAATATGGAAGCAGAGCTCCAACTCTTTTACAAGAAAAAAAATATTCATCTGTCTGACTAGGTTGGAATTCTACCATCTGAAAATGGATACACAACTCAGAGCACCAATGCTCCAGGTCATAAAGGGTTAACATCAAACAACTGGACCTGGACCCTGGTGAGGCTCCTCATGGAAACCTCTGGACCTGCAGAGGGTTTACGAAACTTCCTGTTCTTCACCTCCTTCATGAGTCTGAACCAGAGACTCCAGAAAGATCACCTGACTATTTACATGAAGGCATGTTTCTGAGGCATCAGTGAAGTCATGTGACCATCACTTTTTCCATCTATTTAACATACATTGGCTTTAAAAAGTTCAGCAGTTGGAGGATACATGTGACCAGGATAGAACCAAGAAAAACACTGAGCCATCAGACCTCAAACCTCATCCTGGATCACACCATAGATCTGAAATCCATAGATCTGAAATCTGCTGGTCACCAGGCGTCAGGTGGTCCTGTGCGACGTTCACTGTCTCTTATATGAGTCCTTTGACATTCTCTGAGATTCAGAATGCCATAAAAACTCAACTCAAGCTCA